>NW_005200784.1:756993-794372 GCF_000372725.1 Emiliania huxleyi CCMP1516 | reverse complement strand
TAATGGGCGAATATAACAGGACGGCGTGTAAAAACCCAACCCACGAGCCGACTAGTACGGCAAAAAAAAACAAGAAACTCCACCCAACAGAGCAGGCTACACAGGCAGCCACACAACCCAAAAGCTCACTTGTATGGCTGCTTGTGCTGCCTGCTTGGCAGCACAAGCAGCCACACAACATCCCGCTTCATCTCGCCTCCTAGTCTCGCCTCATCTCGCCTCATCTCGCCTCACCTCGCTTCATCTCGCCTCACCTCGCTTCATCTCGCCTCACCTCGCCTCATCTCGCCTCACCTCGTCTCATCTCGCCTCACCTCGCCTCATCTCGCCTCACACCTCGCCTCACCTCGCCTCACCTCGCCTCATCTCGCCTCACCTCGCCTCATCTCGCCTCATCTCGCCTCATCTCTCGCCTCATCTCGCCTCATCTCGCCCCATTTTTTCTTTTTCTCAGCCACTCTCGACTCTCGCTCCATCCCGCTTCATCTCGCCTAATCTCCCCTAATCTCGCCCCATTTTTTCTTTTTCTAGGCCACTCTCGACTCTCGCTCCATCCCGCTTCATCTCGCCTAATCTCCCCTAATCTCGCCTCATCTCGCCTCATCTCGCCTCATCTCGCCTCACCTCGCCTCGTCTCACCTCATCTCACCTCATTATATTTTCTTCTAGGCCACTCCGAGACCGACCCAAGACTGACCCGAGACCCGAGATCGACCCGAGATCGACCCGAGATCGACCCGAGATCGACCCGAGATCGACCCGAGATCGACCCGAGATCGGCACGAGCGATCAACCCAACAATGCCCCAAAGCCCCCTCTCTGGGGGACCCCCCCTCACCCCGAGTGTCCGTGTCCTTCGCGAGTCACCGATGGGGAGCGGGGGGGGGTGCGAGATGCACAGGGGAGGCTGGGGAGGGGGGGGTCCACTCTGAAGACTGCCGACCGCGGGGGGGTTTTGTCCCACAGGGTTTTACCCTCCGCGTGAGGATCGGCGCGGCGAGGGGGTAGGTTCGAATTCGCCGCGCAACATTTCACCCCCACAGGACCCCGCCCACCCCCCCTCATGGTCCCACCTAGTACCCCAATGAGCCTTCGCACCCCCTCCTTGCGCAGTGTCCCCCACTATGTGTCGCCGTTATCGGGGCATGCTATCCTGTGTAGTCAGGGCAAGTGGGGGCGAGGCGCAGTCCCTCTGGTCTATACTGGTGTGGTTCTGTCCCTAGTCTCGGAGGGGGGCTTGAAGCTAAGAATATTTTTTTTGGGGTGGGCGGGCCCTCTACTCGCCCAGAGTCGGGCGTGCGCGTGGTTTTTGGAAACCGGGAAAAACAACAAGGTGTGTCACCTGTTCGAAACACGAACGGCATCTGCAGCGTGTGCAGAGCTCCGGCGTCTGCGAGAGTGCAGTCTTTCTTTCCGTGTATCATCACGAGACACCTAAAACTCTCTCTCTCTCTCTCTCTCTCTCTCTCTCTCTCTCTCTCTCTCTCTCTCTCTCTCTCTCTCTCTCTCTCTCTCTCTCTCGCGACGCGCCCCTGCCGCGTAAACGCGCATGGTTATCGTGAACGCAGAACGTGGGCACAACGGACATAGCATGTGTTCCTCCCTACAAATGTAAGACGATCGGAGCAAGCCCTGAGCGCTGAGGGAGGGTGTAGAGAGAGGATGTAGAGTGTAGAGCGCTGTAGAGAGAGCTGTAGAGATGTAGTCTAGAGCGCTCTAGAGCGCTGTAGAGCTGTAGAGCTCTACATCCGGCGCGGGACGATGTGAGTCCGATGTAGAGCGATGTAGAGGCGCTCTACAACGTGAAATCTCTACAACAAACTCTACGTCATAAGCGGCGAACGAGGCACGGTCGCTCTCCGACATGAGGCGCGTTGCACTTGCCAGTGCTGCCCTGGCCTTCTGTCTGCCCGCCCAATGGGTGGCAGGTGCCTCTGCTGCTGTGGCATGCCTCACGGCTGCGACTGGCCGGCGCCTCGGCGCGTCAGCTCGGCTCGGCGTAGCGATAGTGGCCAGCGCAACTCGCCTGGACTCAACGCTCAGCCAGGAGCTCCCGCACGCGCTGGCGCGAGGCATGGCGCATGCAACGCGCCTGAATGCTCGCCTCGCCTCGGCTCGCGCAAATGCGACCGTCCTCGCAGGCGACAGCCCACCGCCTGCTAAAGAAGCACAGCGACGAATGCGGCACCGGCGACGCATGGCAGGCTGGTCATGACGCAGTTATAGGGTGTTGTGTGCCGTCGGAGTGACTCTCTGTGTGTCAGGGATAGTCAGGGCCGTCCACCAGACTCCAGAGCTCCAGAGCAGTAAGCTCGGAGACACCCCATTAGCGCGGCTCGACCTCTTTGAGTCACTGCCTTCCCGGCGCTTTGGCTGTAGTGTGTAGAGCCTCTACAACCAACTCTACAGCAAAATCGCGCTCTACATCGCTCTACATCGGACTCACATCGTCCCGCGCCGGATGTAGAGCTCTACAGCGCTCCACAGCTCTACAGCGCTCTACAGCGCTCTACACTCTACATCCTCTACACCCTCCCTCAGAGCAAGCCTCGCACACGCACAGTGGAACTGTGGTGCCCGCACCGACCGACCGGACCATGACTTGCCTCTGCGTGATTTGCTCGCTCATTCATGCACACGACGCACATGAGTGGGTCAACGTCGCCCACCCGCGCGTTGCTGCCGTCTGTGCAGCGGCCGTTGACTCCTCGGAGTCTGGAGCGCTGTGCGAGGCGAAGCGCCGAGCGCGACAGCTGCTCCTTCCTTCCTCTTCCAAAGCGTCGATCGCACCCATTCGCTCCTGTAGCGCGGAGTGAAAGGTTGCAGGGCACCTTAGACCAAGATTTTCAATGTATGTATGTGGCTCTTACGTACATTCTATTTTATTTTAGAGCTCTGGAGCGCATTTTCGCAAGATTTTAGCTGTAATTGCAAACATTTTTCACGATTTTACAGCTCACGGCCGCCCCGCCTTCAAATCTTAAATTCGGCTGACCTCGGGGGGGGGGGGGGGGGATTGTCCAATTATCACCTTACCTATCCCGAGCAGTCTGGAGGCAAGAACCCAAACACGATGTCAGCCGAACCACGAGATCGCCTGGCCGAGATCCTCCTGGCACACGGCCCAATGGCCGACACCACGGCCACAAGCGCCCGCACGCTCGAGCAGATCGACCACAGCGTCTCCGAGTCGCTCAGTGCAATTCACGCGCTGGACGCGCAGGTGCAGCAGGAGAGCCCCGACAACGCTGCGATCCGCGACGGAATGTGCGCGCAGACCACGGCCCGAGCCTCGCTCGCGCGGACCGCGCTCACTCACCTGTCATCACTCCACGCGCTCGCAGCGCTCGGCTCGTGAACTGCATGGAGGGCCTGCGCTCAGTGTCGTGCCCGGCAGATCTGCGACTGCCAATGCGGCTCGTGGAGGAGTTTGTCGACGCGGACCGCAGTCCCGACGACTTCACTGTCGCCATGCGCAAGCTCGTGGAGGCGGTCGAGGCGGGCGGGCGAGCGAAGAGCGATGCCCTCGCGAGCCTCGCCGCGCAGGTGGAGGCGGCAGGAGCGGACGCGGCGTCGTCCAGCAGTGGGGCGGACAGATGACGCCGGGGTTGGTATATTACATGTGCCTGGTGAAAAGACGTCGTCTAAATACAAACTTTTCGGTTTTCAAAGGCAAAACACATCGCTCTGCCGTTGGCACACCCCTCAACACACTGACACAACCCCCTCATCCCCAACCCGCCGGCGGGCCGCGCTCGCCGCTCCCGGCCCAAGCCCCAAGGGCCAAGGCGCAAGGGCAAGGCCGGCACGTGCCTCGTGCGGCAGCGGCCGCCCGGCACCGACAAGGACGCCCGGTACACGCGGCCCAACAGCAACACGCACCGCGCATCCGACGCACCGCCTGTTCCACGTGTTCGCACACCACAGCGCGCAGCGCCCCATATACACGGGGTGTGGAGGGTGAGTTGAACAGGGGTTGTGCGCCAAGCCCTCCTGCTCGGCTCCAGCCGGTAGACAAGTCTTGTCATCAACAGAGTAGATGGATCTGACCTCGGGGCCGATGTGACCAAGCGCTGGTAGCGTGGTTTGACCTCTCACCCATGGTCTCACAGTGTGCCGGCAGTCGCCGAGCAGTGTCGCTCACACAAGCCGCAGCACAAGTGACTGAGGGCCAGTGAGGGCGAGCCCATCGCTGTCACAGCTGTGACAGCCGCACAGTAGGCTGTGTCAGCTGTGCAGAGTGTGTGAGCAGCAGAGGAGCTGCTCTCCAGGCTTCTGTCGCAAAGAGCTGCATGCCACCGAAAGCGCTGTCGAGGTTCGCCGAGCGCGGCGCAGGTTGGAGGAAGCCGTCACCGACGAGCGCGTTGGACTTTTCACTCCGGACAAAGACGGGTACACGCACACAAGCCGCGGTCGTGTACCCGTCTTAGCGGCGAGGCGCGGGACCGTCTGTGGCGAAGTGGGTCGCGTCCTCCGATTTTGTTGAACCCAGCATCCACACCCTTTAGAGTAGACCCCGCACCACTCTCACACGAGAAATCTCGCTCGTTCTTAGACTTAGTCGCCAAACACCTTAATTTTTACTTCTTACTTGAGCAAGGTGTGACGCCCAGCGAGGGGCGTGCACTAGAGCAACAGCTCTAGAGCAAACGCGTCAAACGAGGCGAGAAGACGTCTCCTCCCGCTCCTACCTCCTCTAGAAGACGTCGTCTCTCGCGTACAGAGACACTGTGACCCGGATAAAAAAGAAACATCTCTCCAGACAGCCCTCACGCCGACAGCCCCGTCAGGTGCGTCCTCAGCCGCCGCGCGTCCGCCGCCCTCGCCCCGCCGGCGCTCGCAAGCACCTCCTCCGCGATCGGCGCCCACTCGTGCGCCAGCGAGATCGGGCGCCCGGCCTGGCTGCCGACCCCGATGAGCAGCCCGCCGAGGCGCCGCGCCTGCTCGACCCAGTCGGGCACCGACACCTCGATCGTCGAGCGCAGCAGCTTCATCACCGGCATCGTCGCGCTGCCGCCGCCTCCCTCGCCGCCCGGGCCGACCCCGACCGGAGACAGGTCGATGCGGTCGAGGTGGAAGGTCGCAAAGCGGTAGACGGCGTCGGGGCCGTGCGGCGCCCCGCCGTGCCAGCACGCGCGGTAGCCGGACCGCTCGTACGTGTCGACGACGGCCGCTCGGTCGCCGGCGGCGAGGCCGAGGACGACCCGCGCGATGCTCTCTCGCGCGCTCCCCTCGAGGCGGCCGCACATGCCGTAGTCGATCAGGCCGAGCCGCCCGTCGGGGAGGAGGAGGACGTTGCCCGGGTGCGGGTCCGCGTTGTACACGCCGTCGAGCAGCATCGCGACCCCGTGCACTCGCACGAGCGTCCGCAGAGCGCGGCTAAGGTCGTGCCTCCGCTCGGGCGGGTCTCGGAGGGGCGGCGCGAACCCTCCCAAACCGACGGACTCCATGCAACGCGCGAGCGCGTTGGAGGTCGACACGGCGGCGGAGCGCGCGAGCCGCAGCGTCGCCGCGACGAGGCGGACGAGGGGCGCCGCCGCCTCGGCGAGGGAGAGGAGGCGGGTGGCGCCGCCCCCTCGCTCGAAGTGCTCGCCTGTTGACAGAGGCGCCTGGTGTCTGCTCCCCACCGTGCTCTCTCCGCCGCCGCCCCGCTCCGAATGCTTGCCCATCCGCCGCAGCAGCTGCTTGCGCATCGCGTCGGCGGACTCGAGGCCGAGGGCGGCGGCGATGTCGGCCGCCTCGAGGTCGATGGCGGCCGCCAAGCTGGTGCCGTGGAGGAGCTCCATCGCGAGGACGTGGCGCGAGCAGAGGCGCTCGTCGGGCAGCGAGGGGAGGCGGACGAGCCTTACGGGGAGAACGCGCCCGATGTCGGGGAGCGCGGACGCGGCTGAAGACGCGCCTTCTCGAGCGCTAGTCGGGAGACGAGGGTCCAGATGCAGGGGCCTGCTGTGTCCCGCATCTAGGCGGGCGCGCGAGGGCTCGAAGCCGCGCGCAGACAAGTTGGCCCGCACCTCGGCCAGGTTGCGCGCCTCTTGCCGGAAGTCGAGCTCCGCCTGACAGTTGTAGACAGCATTCTATTGTACTGTGTGAATGCGGCGCGGCCTCTCTCCGGAGCTCCGCCTGGTGCCGCTTGCGCAGCCCCTCGATGAGGGGCAGGTTCTCGGGGAACAGGAAACGCGTCACGATCTCGAGGTTGTCGAAGTCGGCCTCGTACAGCGTGGGCACCTCTGGGTACTGCACCTGTGTGTACGCAGCTCGGACATCATGGAATCAGGTTTCCTTGGATTGTATCTCTCCTCTGGGTACGGCACCTTGACAATCACCTCGCGCCCGTCGAGCAGCGTCGCGCGGTGCGCCTGGGACGAATCTGGTCAAAGAATGCCTCTTGGAAAGAGCTCGTCTCACGTTCGCACGCAAGCGCGCCTGGGCGATCGAGGCGGCGCCGACGGGCTCTGGGTCGAAGGAGGAGAAGAGCTCTTCCATCGGCACACCTACACAGCATCATGTAATGTCGTGCAAGGGTCGGAGGAGGAGCAAAGCTCGCCGCCATTCGGCATGACCGATGTCGGCTTCGATGATCCTTCTCACCTCGGTGAGGCTCCGAGGCGGCACGCCGTCCTGCAGCGGCCGGAGCGCCTGGATGTACGCGTCCTCGAGGACCCCGGCACCCATTGTGGAGGCGAACTGTCCAATCTTGATGTAGATGCCGCCCAGCCGCAGGATGACGTCGACCGCTCTGAGGGCAGAGCGGTGGTGAAAGTGCTGCTGCGCCGCCTCGAGCTCGCTCGGCTCCCACCGCTCCCACCGCGCCCGCAGCCTGATTGACTGATACTCGCCCACGAAGGGTGCGACCGTGCTCCAGAAGCACACCGATCGCCGAAAGCCGGGAGAGACAGCGTATGCTGCACCGGCGACTCCGGCGGTGGCAAAGGCGCCGCGGGTGGCGAAGCGGCGCCACATGACATGTACAACATGTGTATGTTCTCGCTGCTCGCGACCGGCGACAGTCCGAAGATCGAACGATTCACAGCCTTGTTATTGACAAGAAAATACGTCTGATAGCGCATGCGCTGGTCTGTGAGAGGTTGAGGTGCGAGCCCTGGAGGCCCTGGGGATGGGGTGAGACTACCCGCGGGCCTAGAAGGCCCGCGCGCAGGGGGGTGGGACATTGAGACCGGTCATGAATGAGTGCGCGACACGCATCTTCACAGCCTTGTTATTGAGAAGAAAATACCTCCTATGGCGCTGTGCGCTGTTCTGTGAAACGTTGAGGTGCCCTGGATTCACACCTGCTCTTGCAGGCGTGGGAGGGGGGGAAGTAATGTGAAAGGGCAACGATGCATGTGTGCAGCACGAACGGCTGCGATTCAGCGGTCGCGCCCGCTGACGCCGTTCAGGTCGAGCTCGGCGAGCTGAGATCCAAAGATCGCGTTCCGCGTTTCATTCAGTTTCACCCCTCCCTACCTGTGAAGCGTGAACAGCGCCACGAATGTGAACAGCTGACAGGTGACTTTGGGCAAAAACGGGGTGATTTTGGTCATCCGTCAAAATATCTGAAGATCCCAATATAGGATTCTCCCCAAACCTTGCTCAGCTGATCCAGCCTGGGGGGAAGGCCAGCCCTGGGCAAAGAAACCAGTACCTCATCAGGCTTCCCTGAGCGTCACAGCTCGGTGATCGCGCCAGCCGGACACCACTGAGACGGCCGTTCCGGGCGTTTGAACGCGACCTTCGGGGGCAAAGACATGGGCTCTATGGCTCAGACTGGACTCCTCTTGGTCCCTTCTGATGCCCTAGGCCACACCTGGGCCTTACCCGGGGTCCTAGGGGCCGGGCAGGGTTTGCCCCCCGAAACTGGCATCGGGGACCTTAAGTAGATATAGGGAGTACCTTAAGGTAGGGCAGTAGGCACCCACCCTGCTGGTGCAGTCGGTCTTCGGATCCGCAGCGGCCAGCTTCCCATCTATCTAGGGCAGGGGAACCCTCAGCGACGCTGGTGTGGCCTACGGTAGCCACAGCTCGTACGCGATCCCAAGGGCACAGGGGTGTGTGGATTCTGGAGCTCTAAGGGGGGATAGAGAGAGGAAGGGAGATTGCGTGCCGGTTTTTCGCGCCAAGCTCCCTTCCGTGTTGCATATGCTCTCCAGTCATGTTCGCATTGCGTTGGATGCCAATTCGAGCCACTTGAGCAATCATGAAAAAGCCAATGCGCCGAAGAACTGAGACGCAGATTCTTTGCACCGGGTCAGCAGGCAGGCAGTGCAAGGTTTCAAGTGGTCGCGGCACTGGTCATTCGCGATGCGGTAGGCGATGCGATCAGCCGCCGGCAAGCGGCGGTGAAGCCTGGTCATGGGCATGGCCGGGCAGGCGCGCCGCAGGCGAAGCACTCTCGCGGGGCCTTGCGCACCACGTTCACGCGTACGTGTACCTCCCTCACGTGGGCTCCGTTTACCTCTACCTCCGGCGGTCTGAGACAGGTTTACCTTTACCTAAGGCCCCCCACGCCAGCCCTCCGCCCTCCGGGCCGAAAAGGAAAACGCTCGGCCCTGCATTTTAAGCTTGAAGCCTTCTCTATGGGAGTGCAACTTATATCGTTATATCTCGATGTGGTACATGGAAATTGCATCGTGCGTCGTGTCGCGCGTCGACGGAGGGGTGGCACAAAGGGACCCCAACTGTCTCCACTTCCAGCGCTCGCTTTCAGCTCTGTGGCTCCGCATCGCCGACGCCCTTGCGCCCTCCCGGCTGCGGCCCTGCGAGCGCCGCGAAGAAGGCGCGCCACGCGCCGACGTACACCGCGTCTGCCACCTCGAGGTGCCTCGGGCCGAGGGTCAGCTCAAAGTAGCACTCGTCGGCCTCGGGGCCGACCGCCGCGCCGCGCAGCCGTGAGTAGACCCGCACGCCGCGCTCGCGCAGCACGGCGTCGCGGGCGGCGTCGAGGGCGGCGGCGTCGCCGCGCAGGTAGACGTGCGCCTGGCAGCAGGTCGGCGCCTCGGGCACGAAGCGGAGGGATCCGCCCTCCTCGGCGGCGGTGGAGGAGAGGAGCGGCGCCAGCTGCTGGAGCCTCCGCCAGCGCGCGTCGAAGGAGCCTACGAAGGTGGTCACGGGTGTCGCAGCTGTGGTACGGGTGTGCGCTCGAAGCTTGCGTGGTGGGGCTGTGCCGAGGCGAGCCAGGAGGGTGCGGGTGCGGGTGAGGGTGAGGGGGAGGGGGAGGGGGAGGGGGAGTGATGAGTGATGAGTGGTGAGGGTGAGGGTGAGTGGTAGGGAGGGGCGCGCCGCGGTGGGCGCGGAAGGCGGCGCGGCAGGAGAGCGCGTACGGCGCGACGGTGAAGGGGTTGCCTCCGAGCCGGCGCCGCCAGACGGCCGCCTCTCGCGTCACGGTCGGGCTGCCGAGCAGCATGGCGCCGGTGACGCCGCCGAGGCCCTTGTAGAAGGAGACGTAGAGCGAGTCGAAGAGGCGGCACAGCTCGGGGAGCGGGAGGCCGTAGTGGGGCGCGACCTCGAGGAGGCGCGCGCCGTCGGCATGCAGCGGCACCTGGCCAGGTGCGCTCCACTCTACCAGTCTTAGGGTTAGGGTTAGGGGTAGGGCGACATCATACGCCACTGTACGATGGCGTGCAGCGGCACCTCGTACTGGACCGCGAGCCGCCGCATCTCGCGCAGCTCGTCCAGGCGGAGCGTCTCGCAGCCGAGCTCGCGGTGCGGCACCTGTGATTACTGTGCGGTCTTGGGGCGTGCTGTCCGTTGTAGCGTGTCTCGCAGCCGAGCTCGCGGCGCGGGCAACCTCGAGCAGGATGCAGCACGGCCGCGCTCCGACCGCCGCGAGGCGCGACAGCTCTTTCTCGACGTCCGCCGGCGAGAGCGGCCTGTCCTTTGCGCCGACGACCAGCGGCGTGAAGCCGAGCAGCTGGCGCGCGGCGTCCTCCTCGTGCAGGAGGAGGTGCGATGTCGCCTGCACGATGAAGGACGGCCGCGAGAGCCTGGGCATGAGGTCGCCCGCGCCGCGGCCGACTCCTCCCGCGTACACGCAGAGGGCAGCCAGCTGCGCGCACACGCCGGTGGGGAAGAAGAGGGCCGACTCCTTGCCGAACTCGCTCGCGACCTCGGACTCGAACGACTCGAGCCACGCGCCGCGGCCGTACACGTCGATGGCGTCGCCCTCGCCGCCCACCTCTGCGGCGGCGGCGGCCTCCGCCGCGTCTGCGAGCACCTCCGAGGCTGGCCGGCGAGGAAAGGCGGTGCCGAGGCAGAGCGGCTGCGGCGCGAGCGCAGGTGCGACGGTGAGGGCGATCGGAGTCATATAAAAAACTCCGTCCAGCACACCGAGCTGCGCCGCGCACACGGAAATTTTTCTACGTGTGAGAGAGAGTATGTGTGCGTGTGTAGTAGCTCTCGGCCGCCGCCGCGTGCCCAAATATGTAGCTCTCAAAGTTTTTCAGCGTATGTAACTCTTACGAACATACCGGAATGACAGGGTTTGCGATGAGGAGCGATTCGAACGTGGTATTCGCGTGATTTTTGGACGCTTTCTACGAAAAAAGAAAATGCTCGCTTCGCGGCATGAGCAAGTCGAGCCGCCGACCCGACACATGCTTGAGACGCCGCCTTCTTTGTGATGGTGCCAGCCTTCGGCACAGAGCCCATGAGGAACCCGACCTCCCGCCTTGCCCGCCTCGCTGCGTCGGAGAGGACCCCATTCCCTCCCGCCGACGGCGAGCCAGACCGCAAGACCTCGACATGGTCAGCAGCTGAGGACGGCATTCTGCTCGCGGCCGTGGCCACCCTGGGCACCAACTGGGCAGAGGTGGCGGCCAACGTCCACGGCCGCACGGCAGACGCCGCTCGCAACCGGTGGCACAGGCTGAGGGGCGACGAGGCTGGCGCGAGCCCATCCCCACCCGGTGCCGTCCGCCAGCACCCACGGCTACACTGGAGCGAGCAGGAGGACCGAATCATCCGGGAGGGCTTCGCGCGCTACGGGGCAAAGTGGCGCCAGATCTCGGCGCTGCTGCCCGGCAACCGGACGGATAGCGCAGTCCGCAACCGCTGGGCCCGGCTGCAAGGGTCCTCGAGCGAGGTGGATGGCGGGGTGGATGGGGCCGCGCTCGGCGGCAGGCCCCGCCAGGACGAGGCGGCGTGGGGGCTGCGGCCACCGCTCAAGCGAGGCTGGTCGATGGAGTCGCAAAGCACGGTGCTCGACGCCTGCGAGAGGAGGAGCGAGGACGACGAGGCAGACGGCTCCCCGCCGCCGCCTGCGCCGCCCGGCGCTCGCTCGGAGCCGGCGCCGCGCAGGAGCGTCTGCCCTGCCCCGCCCCCCGTCGCCGTCCTCGATGCCTCTCGTCTGGTGTCCCAGCCCCCCTCGAGCGGCGCGCCGTGCCCGCTCTCTCCGCCCAGCACGTCGTCGCTCTCGTCGTCGCTCGACGACTGCGCGACCGCCTCCATCCTCGTCCAGCTCGGGCTCCAACAGTGAGTCGCTCACTGTCAGCCGGACTGCACTCTCGGAGTAATCGGCCTGCGCACACTCTCCCTCAGACATTTGCCACTGAGTTGTTGTTAGACCTGTGTGCTCTCTCGAGCCGTCGCGCTCAGTCTCTCTGGGGGGGAGTCCGGGAGACCCACGCCGTCGCCGATGGCGATGCTCAGGCAACACAGGTGTTACGGTGCCGACCGTCATACATGCGTATATACCGTACATCAAAGACGTAGAGAACGGACCCTGGGCCAGAGAGGCGGGCTGCGCGGCGGCGCCGGGCGCGGTGACCGGTGTGGGGGGCGCATGTGGGATGCTTCCATCGTGAGCGCAATCGCTGTAATTATATCATGTGAAGTCGATCTACGTCGCGAGAGGATGGTGTCCAGCAGGGCCCAGGGAGGTGACGCCCGCGCGGTTGGTTGGGGCGTCAGCTTGGCGGAAGCGTAAGCCCATCAAAGCCCGCTTGCGCCACCTTTCGGCCCGCCACGAGGCAGCCCGCGCGTAGCGCCTCGCCCGCGCCCACCCCGGCGGCGAGGGAGGCAATGACCGCCGCGTTGAAGGTGTCACCCGCCCCGACGCTGTCCACCACCCGCTCCACGGCGCTGGCGGCCGCCAAAACCGCACACGTCTCGACGACGCGCCCGCCCTCGTCCCGAACCCCGGTGAGCGCAAACGCGCCGAGGGCGCCCCAGGCGCAGACCCAAGTCACGCCGGCGCTGCCTCGCTTCGCGGCCGCGAGGGAGCGACCTGCTAGCGCGCGCAGGGTGGCGATGGCGAGGTGGCAGTCGTCAAGCCGCTCCGTCTGCCTCTGGCGTGAGGCCGCCTCGCCGCCCAGCAGAGCAGCCGCGTTCCTCAGCACCCACTCGCGCGACACGAAGGCGACGTCCGCACCGGCGAGCAGCGTGAGCACCGCCTCCGGCGTGAAGGTGGGCTTCTCCACCTCGACCGAGAGGCGCCACGCAGCAAGCCTCGCCCTGTCCGCCTCGGCCACCATGCGGGCCACGCTGCCGGGCTCCCGGCCCTCAAAGTGCAGCCACAGCACCGGGTGCTCACGCACGAGGGCGGGGAGCACCTCGCGGCTGAAGTACTCTGCGCACAGCTCTCGGAGGCCTCGGCGGGAGGAGACGATGGTGCGTGAGCCGGTTGCCCGGCTCGAGAGGATCATCGAGGTGGGCATGCCAATCGCCTCGCCTTGCACACGCTCGTGCCGCTCCGTCCTCACGTTGTAGGCGTGCAGCGAGTCGAGGGCAAATGCCACCGCGCCGTCTCCGCCGTTGGCGGGCACGACGCCGACCCATTCCACCGACCCGGCGTCCAGCTGAGAGAGCACCGCTGCAGAGTTGCCGACGTTGCCACCGCGACGGCGCTGCACTGACGCCGCCCTGATCGCGCTGTCCTCCGAAGGGTAAGCAGCAACCTCGTGGATCTCGTCGATGTACACGCCGCCAACGAGCGCAAAGTGGCACTTTGCCCGCGAGTCCGACATCGAGCGCAGAGTCGATGTGCTCACGAGAGTTGGTTCACGTAAACGCACAACCCCGGGCCCCGAAATCGCACAGTGATGACAGTGACATGCAACACGGGGTCCCAGGGAAGGCGAGCAAAAACCTTATCGCGCGCGCTAGACGCCGACTCGGAGGCCGCACCGGTCAGGCGCGCAGCCGGAGAGAGAGGGAGGCGCTCAATCGCCGAACTCGGCGAGCGTCTCCAGCGTCTCCGCTTCGTACGCACCCTCCTCCCAGCAATTGAGCGCCTCCTCCACCCCCGCGCCCGCGCCCGCAGCGTCCGTGCCCGCGAGGATGGCAGCGACGCGCTCCTTCTGCCGAGCGTTCGCCTCGAGTTGGTTCACAGCCTTGTTATTGAGAAGAAAATTCACACAGTTGGTTCTACACTTGAAAAAGTGTAGAACGCGGTGTGGAGCCGGTGACTCGACACATAAGCACCGAAAGTGTGGAACCTCTCCACACTTAAAGGATGAAGGAACTGGCCTTCGCCAGACAGAGAATATTGAGCGCCTCGGCGAGACGGTTCCGGCGGACATCCCGATTGCGAGCGCAGTGGACTTCATCTTGCCCCTTGCCGGTCAACTGCCGGCGGTCGACAACTGCCGTTCAAGCAGCGTCGGCGACCGCCGTCAAGATGAACTCCTCTCAAGTTGAGCCGCGGCATGCCGCTCCCCTGCGCGCTGCGGCATGGGCGATGGGGCGCGCATGCCGCCCCGCGCGAGAATTGGCTGCACACGAAACCCTTCCAGAACCCTTCGGTCACATCCATCCAGGGCCAGGGAGGGAGCTATGAAGCGCACCCAGCGGGCCGCGTGAAGGTCTTTGTTGAGAGCGCCTTCGATGAGGTAAAATAAGAAAATACGCTAATCGATCTACTCTACTGGTTGGGTAGTAGTCTAAGTTCTGAGCCTCGAGGCTGAGCGGGTCTAAGTGTGACTAGTCACGCTGGGGTGCTTACGCGGTCTAAGATCAGCGAGAGCCTCTTACATCGGCTAAGTCGGCCGTGGCACAGCCTGGGGCCAAGAGGCTCCCACCGTGATCAACGATACGGCGCTAGCCCCCAAATTTTCTTCGCCTGCGGCGGGCGCCTTCTAATCCGGATCGATCCTCCTCATGCCTCAGCAATCGCCGCCTCAGCATCCTCCTCTTCCGATTCTCGTTGCTCTTCTTGAGCGCAATCTCTAGCCAAACATTTCTCACATAAATAGCCTCAAGCTCAAACAAACGCATGTCAGAGAAGCCTGTGTATGCTGGTCCTCTTTGAACGATCCGCGCGTGAGGTAGATCTAGCATAGGGCCTTGTTGGCAGCAGCCAGCTTGTTGCGCTGCTTCGCGTTGCGATGAGCTGATTGGGATCGCACAAGTGCATGCCAAGCACCGCCACGATCTTGAAGCAGAACACATCGCAACCGCATCGTCCGCACTGCCATCGGCATGCCGCGCCCGCCGCTTCGCCGCAGCCGCCTTAAGGCACGCATAGCGGCAGCACATGGTACGGTGCGCGTACTTGAGCAGGAGTTGCGCGCCGCAAGTAGCGCACTGGCCCTGGGACAAGGCGATATGGCGTCGTGCGCGGCATACGTTGGTCGGGACGCGTCCAGGTATTTTTCGGGTAAACCTGGACTTTTGCAGGTATACCCGGGTTTTACCCGGATTTGGCCTTGTGCCGTCTAAGTTCATGGCCCCCGACCATACAGCGTCTAAGTCCGAGCCCGGCTCCGTGCGGGGGCTAAGTTGGGCGCTTGCTCGCTGCAGAGGCTAAGTGTAGAGCGACCCTCTAGCCCTACTACCCAACCATTTCTACTCTGCTCCAAACCGGTCCCCACGAAGAGTGCAAGGGACGAATTTACCCCGTGCCTCGACCGAGGCCTCGACAGACGACACCGACACCCCCCCTAGCCCGCCGCCGCCTCGGGCGCGGGATGGCTCGACCGCTCGCCCACCCGCAGCCGGACGGAGCGGGCGCGCGGGTTGGCCTCGATCTCGGCGTCGCTGGCGAAGACGGGCTGGCGGGTGAGGGGCGTCCACGGCGCGAGCGAGTTGCCGTAGAAGTCGCGAGGCGGCGAGTCGCCGCCCGTCGCGCCCGAGCGCAGCAGCCGCTTGACGCGCCGGTCCTCGAGGGAGTGGTACGACATGACTGCGAGCCGACCGCCCGGCCGCACCAGGCTGGCTGCAGCCGCGAGGATCGCCTCGAGCTCGTCCATCTCGGCGTTGACCTCGATGCGCAGCGCCTGGAAGACGCGCGCTGCTCGCTTGGTCAGCTCCTTCGGCGCGCCCGGCTGCGCCGCCTTCACCACGCTCGCGAGCTGCGCCGTGCTCCGCAGAGGGCGTGCCGCGACGAGAGCGCGCGAGAGCGGGCGCGAGAGGCGCTCCTCTCCGTGCCTCCAGAGGACGTCCGCAATCTCGGCGGCGCTCCACTCGTTGAGGATGGTGGCGGCGGTGAGCTCGCCGCTCGCCTGGTCCATCCGCATGTCGAGCGGCCCCTCGAACCGCATCGAGAAGCCACGCGACGCCTCATCAATCTGGTGCGAGCTCACGCCGAGATCGAGCAGCACGCCAGAGAGCCGAGCGCCCTCCCCGGGCGCACCGCCGGCGCCGACGCCGACGCCGGCGCGCGACAGCGCCGCCGGGAAGCGGCCAAAGCTCGTCTGCAGCAGCGTCGCCGCGCCGCTCTCGACGTGCGTGCCCAGCCGGCGGCGCGCCTGCCGGATCGCGTCGCCGTCACGGTCGGCGCAGACGAGCCGGCCGCCGGCGGGCGCGAGCACGTCGAGCAGCGCTGCGGAGTGGCCGCCGCCGCCGAGCGTGAGGTCCGCGTACGTGCCGGCCGGATCGGTCACCAGCCACCGCACGAGCTCGTCGCGGAGGACCGGCACGTGGTACTCCTCCCAGCCGCCAGCTGGACCGGCGGCAGACGAGGGCGAGCAGAGCCGGACGCTCAGGCCGCGAGAGCAGGCAGGCAGCACGGGCGCGGCCACGAGGCCCAGGGGCGTCCTCATTATGTGATGTGTATGGCCTTGCTCGAGCGCGCCAGGCAGGAACACGGAGAGAAAGAGAGAAAATTCATGCGCACCGAGTCACACGCGACCGCGTGGGCGAGAGACTGACTGCGACGGAGACGTACGTCGGGAGAGAGAGAGAGGACGAACATGCATGGGTGGGCGGTGGGAGACGCTAGCACCACGCGTAACCAGGACAGGCGAGCCAGCCCGATATTTGATCTCCGCTTCGCGTTTACGCCAGAGCTCAGCTACGAGATTAACGACGTCGACAGCTGTTACCCGAGTATGCCAAAGGAAGCGATGCGGGTGGCAATGAGAGACATTCTAAATGATGTGCGCAATAATCTGCCATCTGGCGCGGGAGAGGACCCGAGAATACTTGTACCGAAGAGAGGCAAGAAGAAGTGCTCGTGGGCACAACAAGGGGAGGTGTGGGGACACGCATCGATCAGCTTCTCGACGATGCTCGAGGTGATCGATTTCGATCTGGATAACTGCTACGTCATCACGTATGACGGACGCCTGCTAAAGCAGGCCCGCGGTATCCCGATGGGGAGTGCACTCTCGCCACCGCTGGCGATAGGAACTCTCGCATGGATGGAGCAGGAATGGATGCATACGCTTGAAGATGATGTCAAAGCCCGATTCCGTATGAAACGATACATGGACGATGTGATTACGATAACTGCAAAGGACGATAGTGTGTGGGATGTCGACCGCTTTCGGGAGGACTTCCGCCGTTCTGAATGCTACTGGGCTCCTTTGAAGCTAGAGGCAGCAGAGAGCGCCCATTTCTTGGAAACGACTCTCGAGCTCGAGGCGGTACCCCGGGTGTGGCGCTACCATCGTTGGGATAGCTTCACATGCGCGAAAATGAAGGAGGGAATCGTTGTTGGATGCCTGCTCAAGGTTGTCGCAATGGCGAGCGATGACGAGGGATTCACGCTCAGCGTGACGAGCAAGCTCAGGGAGTTTACGGCGCTCGGATACCCCTCACACGTGCTTAATGGGGCTATCGGGCGCGCGTTTGCCCGGACAAGAGACGAGCGGCTCCTTCGGGCCAGACTATGTTCACAACGGTGGGAGGCCAACCTCTAGCCATGTGAACCAAAAAGAAAAAATATATTCTCAAAGCCAGTCAGAGCACCGTCCATAAGGCGGGTGCTGTCGACTAAGGGACAATCTTGTCTGTCGGCAGCCGAACTTGTGATGGGACACCCTCGGAATCCAACTGCGTACTACTTGGCTAGCACGCTATTGGCATACCGACGGCTAAGGCCGAAATCGGTTCACACCTGCTCTTGCAGGTGTGAACACAAAGGATTCGCTGTATGTATCTACTCAGCTGCTCCGCTTACACTTACCTGTGATGTGTGAACAGCGGATTTTGAATCAGCGTTCTCCTTGAACGATATCGGTGTCGAAACACCGCTCTGACAGCGCTCACAGCTGAGCTCCGCGGCGAACCGCATTCCGACTCTGATCTTACCTTATATTTTCCCGTGTCCGGTTTTCCGTTTCGGGCGACGGCACACTCACCGAGCTATCCGGGCGGGGAATCATGTCGGCGAAGGCGGGCTCTGGCATCTCGGTGATGCGCTCCGATCTCGACGCGTCGACCTCGACGGAGGTGGACGCGCACGAGGCGCAGTGATGCTCTCGTACTGGGAGGCGGGCTGCGGCGGCAACACCTTTGGCTGGCTACTCGAGGCGGGCGTGCCCGCCGTCATTGCCTCCAACTTTGATGGCGACGTAGTCCGCGCGGGGTGGGGGAAGGACAATGTGCCAGAGGGGATCGCCCTGGCGTTCCAGAGGGCTCGCTATCCGCCGGACGACTACTGACCGCTCGGCTTATAGGGAGGGCGCTGCCGGGAGACGGCAAGTGTTGATTGTTTAGAGAGCAAATGTGCAGCGCTGTTTCTCAAGGTGGAAGCAGGAAGCTTCCATCCCGGCGGTGGTTCGAATCCACGTGAGCCGAAAAGGTGAAGGGGAGACCCGCCCGAGGTCTCGTGTGTGTGTACTGTGTGTGAAGCTCACCCACTGAGGAAGTGAGGAACTGCTCGGCCCACCCTGAATCCCTGATCATGCTGAACAAGTTCCTCTTGTAGCTCGATCGGTCACACCGATCACCGCCATCGCCGCCGACGTCTCCCTGTATGAGATGTGCATGAGATGATGGAGAGGGGGGACGACACTGCTTCTCAGCAGCGTGCCACCTTGTGACGGTGCCCTGGCAAAATCGTCCCGATTTCGATGCGCGATTTAGCTAAGTCCCAGAGCCGTTTACCCATGAGCGGCCCCCCTCACCAGCCTAGGGCTCGCGCTTCTGGCCCGAGGTGTCGCCGCTGCCTCCCGCGCCCTCCGGCGCCTGCTGCTACTGCCGGTCGGCCGGGCGGGTCCGCGCGACGGCTCCATCCTCGAGACGCGGTCGCTGAGCGCTTTCTCGACCGCTACGTCTTCCGGTGCACCCACCCACCGCGACCCTCGAACCTGCGCTGCGCGGCGCAGTTGCTGCCGAGCGAGCCGCGCAGGGGCGGCATCACCAGACGCTACCGCATGGCCGAGCAGCGAGCAGTAACTAACCATTCGTGTTGAATTGTCCGTTATCGCTTATCGACAAACGGGGATTTTAAGTGTTGGAGAGTGTGAACTCAAACCTACTTCCTGACCGTAGCCTGACCGTCCTTACGGTGGCCGGAGCACCACCCACTAGCTGCATGATCACCGGCCGATCACCTGGTCACCGATCACCGGCCTTTGGAGAGTTGTATAGGACTTATCTATTCAGACGGTGATCGGTGATCAAGTTTCGGCGGCACGTAACGTCCAAAACAAGGCCACGACTGTCGTCCCCCACCTTCTTAGAGGTATGGGAGCCGCTGGCACCGCGCTGGGCGCCGCGGATGCACGTACCAACGAACATTATGAAATCGGGACGATTTTGACCCAAAAATCACAAGGTGTCCCCTCGATCCTGTACCGTGTTTGTTATGACCCCCCCCCCCCCCCCCCAATGAACACACCAGCGAGGGAGGGCGAGACGATCGAGGGGTCCCGTACCATGCGGAATCGACCCTATGCAGTGCTCAAGTGCTCAAGAGAGCAAAATCCGCCTCGCCTCAAGGTACTTCCCCAAGCCTGCTGTGGGGAACAGCTGAACGCTGTCTCGCCGAGGCTCGCCCCAGCAGGGTTCCCTCGCCCCGCCGGGCAAGGGAGTGCCTCGCAGCCTCGGGCCCAACCTCTTCTACTCGTCGCCGCGAATGGTTGGTCAGATTGTGAGGGACACGATCCCGGCGTGAACACGCCGATCTGACAAAATCCCGAGTGCCTACCGCACGCGCCGCGTCGCGGCGCGTGCGGTAGGCTTTGTTTGAAGTTAAGAGTCGAATCAGAGCGCCGTCGGCGCTGTCCCTCGTTTTCCTCCCACGACCCGCCCGTCCGGCACCGCTCCGGGACGCACGCCGGCGAAGCACCATCAAGCTGCTGTACAGCCCCGGCATCGCCTCCCCTGGCTTAGCTAGACTGAGAGATATTGTGCACAAGGTTGGTCTCTACAATATATACACTGACACTTTACCTCCCAGAGCTTGTCCCTTCACGGCCATCCTCGTCCTCCGGAGCGCGGAGGGCCCCCGGCCGCGGCGCGGTGCGGCGGCGTCACAAATCCGACGGCAGAGCACCGGGACGCGGTCGGGCGATCTGAGGTCCAACTGAACTAGGCGTATGCATTGCCCATCCAGGGCTATCACCTGGACCCATCAACAGGCGCCTGCGGAGTTGTGGTCACGAGGTGTTGTTCACACTGCCCGTACCTGTCCAGGAACAGACGTAGGAATCCTATCACCCTCGCCTGGGTTCCGGCTCCTACCCAGATAGGGGGTCTGTTCTCCACGGTTAGACCCTATGCAATAGGTTGGTAGGTCCGGTTTTGACCGCCCCAGAGGGCCCCGCAATAGGTAGGTAGGTGGTGGTGGTGGTGGTGGTGGTGGTGGGTGGGTGGGTGGGGGGGGGGGGGGTGAAAGTAAAAAAAACCGCTTCGCTTGCGCGGGAGACGGGCCGCGCGTTAGCCGGAACGGGGCCATGCCAGGCGAGTCGCCTGCGGCTGGGACGCCAGCCGAGACTAACGGGTATTCACAGAGGGCTAACGGGTATTTTTTCGCTTCGCTGCGCGGCCTGGGAATAGGTAGGTAGGTGGGGCACGGAGCCTGGCGATTGGCGCCCGCAATAGGTAGGTAGGGAGGGCGTTTTGGTGCGAGTCGTGGGGCACAGACCCCCTATCTGGGTAGGAGCCGGAACCCTGCTGCGTCTTTTGCCCTGGCCGGCGGCGCTACTCGCGAAGGTGTCGCTTTTTGTGTATATGGAGCCGCATGTCGTCGACCTCGACACTGCCGCGCCGAGCACAGACGGTCTCCTTCACACCGTTGCAGCAGTCGGTTTCTTCGGCGTCTTCCTCTTCTGCGCAGTACAAGCCTTTCTCGCGCCTCGCAAAACATTCTGCTCGCAGGACATGCCAGAGCCGCGAGCCAAGGCGTCATAGCCTTGAATGGCTGCTGCTGCTGCTGCTTCCGTGCGCACGTGCGCTGCACTTTCCGGTTCGCGCCATGCCGCTGCCACGCGGGCCGAGGCGCACACCTTCGCCGGCTGCGGTCGACGTGGAGGTGCTCATAGCTGGCGGCATCCTCGCCGCCGCGGGCTGGCTGCAGTGGTCTGTCTCGTCCGGCGAGCAGGGCATCAACGCCTTTCTCATGAAGGAGAAGCAGGACAACCCCTTCTACAACGGCAAGTACAAGCCCGAAGGCACGACGGCGGAGCCGGGCGGAGGCGGCCCCTCGTGGCTGCGCCGCCTGCGGCTACCAAGCCTCCCGTACGTCGAGGTGTATGCTGGCCAGGCGGGAGGGAGGGGCGCAGCACCTCCGCGGGGCGGCTCCTCTCGCTCGCGGCTCTACGCAGAGCTGGACGCGGCGATCGATCGCGAGGACTATGCGGCCGCCAAGCTGCTCAAGGAGCGCATCGACGACGAGGCTGCCGCACGGGCGACCGAGGCGCGCGACGGCCCAGCGTGAGCCTGAGCGGCGCCGAGTGGTGCGACGAGCACGGCGCCGCGCCATGTCGACCCGCGCCTTCTTATTTTTGTGCGGCCGAGAGCGAGAACGGGACTCGGGTGTCGAAACTGTCATCGGGAGCGGAGGGTGCGGCCTCGAGGATCCGCTCACCGCGCCCACGCGCGTCGCCTGGTTGAGCGTGTTTCCCTTCCGGTTCCGCGCTACTGCGGATTGGGGGTAGGGTGTCCCAGGAGTACATGACGCATGCTCACACGGTATACGCATCAATCGGAATTCGGATCGCACGAATCTCGGATGATCAATCGGGTCGCACGTCGCACGCCTGCTCATCGCAGAACTCCCGAGTCTGCACTGAGTGAGGGAGCCACAGGAAAGCACCGAGGCCGGGAGAGGATGCGTGGTGGGAGTGCGCCACCGCCACATGCGTCAGCGTCAGAAGCCGCCCTTCTTTTGCACAATCGTGAGGAGGCCCTGCGGCCCGAGCAGGATCTGCGCAGGCAGCCAGCCGGGTAGGTGATGAGGCGAGGTGGCGGCGAGCACGAGCGGTGGTCGGGGTGGGGACCTCTCTCAGAGGGTGGCGGGAGAGTGAGGGGCGGCGGTTGGAGAGTGCAAGGGAGCGCGCCTCTGAGAAGAAGGAGATCACAGCCACCCACACGATCGGGGTGATGTCGACGCCGGCGACGGGCGGGATGAGGCGGCGCGTGGCTCGCAGCAGCGGCTCCGTCGGCCAGGCGGCGACGTTGTACGGGAAGGCGTTGAGGTTGTACCTGCGGGCGAGACGCAAGGAGTGACTAGGGCGGCGTCCGCGGCGTCCACAGCCAGCCGGCGAGCTGTGTGCGGCACACTTTGGGAACCAGGAGAGGACGGTGCGGAAGAGGAAGAGGAGCGTGTACACGGCGAAGAGGGGCGACAGCACTGCCTTTGTCGGACCCACCCACGCCACGTCTGCCGCACCCGCCGGCAGCGCCACCATCATAGCTGTCGCCGCACCCAGCGCCCACGCGGTCGCCCTCTCCTCCGCGGCCGCGAGCGCCGGCGTGGCTCCGACTTCCGCGGGCGGCCGAGTGGCCAAGCACGACGGGCGAGCCACCGCCGGCGGAGTTCGGGTGGGTAGCCGGGCTGCCGCCACAGCGGCGAGCTGCGCGAGCTGTATGAGGAAGCTCCCGCGAACCATCGACCAAGAATTTTTCGGCGAAGGTCTTTTTTCTTTCTTTTTAACCCCCACCCGGGACCCGAACAGCAGCTGCTTTTTCGACCCCGAACCCGAGGCGTCGGACGCGTCCGCCAATTGCTCGTCCACCACAGACCACCACGCTCTCCAAAAGCGGCCCGAGCATCTCGCTCAGCTCCACCGGCTGCCACCCTCCCGCCCCCTTCGCTACGAGCGTCGCCACCTTCTCCTGTTGTTGTTGCTCCTTCGCCTCCTCCAAAAAGAATAAATAGAATATTCTCCTTAAAATGGGCCAGAACGTCGGCCCGCGAGGTGGGGTGCTAGTCTGGGACCCATACGTGGCGGTTCCCTTGCTCCAAGCGCTTGCGCTTCGGCGGTAGTGATCTAATGACCCGAATACCACGTTTGGATCGCTCCTCATCGCAAACCCTGTCAGCAGTTCACCTACCTACGGGTATGTTCGTAAGAGCTACATACACTGAAAATCGCTGTGTGGTGGCGGCGTGCCGTCCTCCCATCCCTCCCTTGCATGGTCTGTTTTCTTTCTTTCTTTATCGGCGTGCCGTTCTCCCATCCCTCTTGGGTTGGTTTTTTTTTTGGCGCATGGATTTCTTTTCCTGCTAGGCTTGTGATTGCTGCTAGGCATCATCTCTAGTGCTCTACGCTTGCTGCAACACCCTCTTCACGAACTCAAAAGGACGTAGACTCACGCAGTAACGACGCACTCCCGACGTACGCAAACGATGGCGCCAAAGAGAAAGGCGGCCGCCTCCGCCGCAGCGCGCAAGCGCAAGGCGCCACCTTCCGACTGGCGCACGCCGATTTTCTACTGGCGCGGCGCCATCAGCGGCGCTGAGTGGACGGGCACGTGGGTCGCCAGCGCAGCGGGCCTGCCGAGAGATGCGGAGTTCAAGGCGAGCGCTAACACGTTCAGCCTCAGGTGTAGTCAGCCATTCATGTCGCTCGTCGATGAAGAAGACCGCGAGGTGAAGACCGCTCACTTCACCGGCTCCTACAAGCTCGACAATGGCGAAGGGCTTGCAGATTACGAAGACGTAGAGCACAGCATTGCCGTGTGCTTCGGACCAGAGTGGGCGAGCGTCGCTGCGCGCGGCACCACCGAGTTCGGCGACTTTGTCTCCCTGGGGAAGCTGCACGACGGCGCGTCGCAGGGCGGCTACCAGACGCTCACTCTCGCACGCCGCTACATAGCGGACGGCGATCCGCGGACGGCCATGAATGCCACGAGCGTGCTCGCGCGTGTCGAAGCCGAAGACAGCTTCGCGGGCGAGCACCCTTGGCTCGCTCTTCCGTGGAAGGTCCCGTCCTCGTGGCCAGCGCCGCTGCCCGTGCCCGAGGGCCTTTATGAGACGACGGCGCATGCGGACACAGCGCAATAAGCTGTCTGTGCTAGGAAGCATGCAGCGTCCAGTCTGTACTCACGCGTCACGGCGTCAGGCGCTCCGCCATTGCTAGGGACCGCCTGCTCTCTCGAGTCTCACTCACGCTCCTTGTCCACCTACTCTTCTCTCTGTCCAAATTAAAGGTAAGGTAAGTCAAGGTTAAATTCGTCTCCACACACATGGACCGGAATTTCTTTTTTCGAAAAATTCTTAGCGGAAATCGCGAGTCGCAATGCCGCTCCCATCCGTCTCGATGGCGGCCCTCCGCTCTCGCGACGCCGCCGCACTCGAGGCGCTCCGCGCGTCGCTCAGCAGCGTCGGGTTTCTTCACCTCTCGGACCACGGCATCGCCTCCGAGGTCCTCGGCGCGCTGTCCGTTGCCCGAGCCTTTTTCGAGTCGGACGAGGACACAAAGTCGAAAGTTGCCCACCCGCGCAAGGGCTTCATCCCGGTCGACGGGTGCGTGAACGCCGTCCGGCCGCCGCACCTGCACGAGAAGTTCTCTTGCGGTCGGCTGGCAGATTCACTCGTGGCGGGCGACCCATACTATTCTGGTCCGTCCCCGCCTGCACTGAGCTGGCCAGGTCGCCCCATGTCGAGGCCTCCTCTCCCGCCGCAGGACCGAGCGACGAGGCCGCCCTCTACTTTGGAGACGCCAACCAGTGGCCGGACGAGGTGGCTACCCCCAGCCAGAGGAAGAAGCCTCCACCTCAGCCGCAGTCTCCTGTCTGAGCGGATGCCTCCCTCTTGCTGCTTGACCACGCTCAAGAGCCCATCCGCCCGCACCCGCCTGCCCTGACCGACTCCCCCGACCCCAATCCCCAGGCGGACGCGCCCGGCTTCCGCGCCGCGTACGAAGCCGCCTACCGCGCCTTCGAGGGCCTCTGCCTCGACCTGCACGCCGCCGTCGCCGCGGCGCTGCGGCTGCCGCCCGACTTCTTCGACGCCGCGCTGCGCAGACACGTCACGAACCTCTGCGCGCTGCACTACCCGGCCCGACGGGCGCCAGCGGCGGCCCGCGCCGAGGCCGCCGAGGCTTCCAGCGGCGTCGAGGCTGACAACGGCGGCGCCGAGGCGGCGGCAGGCGCGGCTGCGGCGGCGGGCGAGGCGGGCGAAGGAGAGGTGCGGGTGCGCCCGCACACGGACCCGACCTCGCTCACGGCGCGATCTAGCTGAGAGACCCGCCGAGAGACAAGACGGCAGAGAGACGGCAGAGAGACGGCAGAGAGACAGCAGAGAGACAGCCGAGGCACAGGCTGTGGCGGGCCAGCAGTGTTCGACACGCTGCTCGCGGCGCATCGACACGTGCTCCTCCGCCGCCCCAGCCAGTCAGAGGAGCGTAGCCCTTCAGTCATGCACTCGCAGGTGCTCTACCACGAGGGCGGCGATGCCTCTGGGCTGCAGGTGCTCTGCGATGGCGACGACGGCGGCGAGGGCGGCGGCGGCGGTGAGGACGGCGGCGGAGGCGGGGAGGGCGGCGGCGGAGAGGGTGGCGGGTGGGTGGACGTGGGCGCGCGGCCGGGTGCGCTGATCGTCAACGTCGGCGACATCCTGCACTACTGGAGCAACGGGCTGCTCAAGAGAGCGCGCCGCCGCTCCCTCCCGCCTCGCGGGCTATCCCCCCTTAGAAAAATCGTTGCTATCCGCGAGCAGGTCGGCGCGCCACCGCGTGCTCGGCGGAGGCTGGCGCTCGCGGCTGAGCCTCGTCTACTTTTGCATGCCCGGATACGACACGCGCATCGAGGCGCCGGCGGTGCTGTTGGCGGGGGCGATTGCGCCGCTCCCCAGATGCGGAAACTAGCAGCCGGCTCCTGTTCGACTGTATTCGACCGCATTCCCATCGCACGCACACTCCAGCCGCCGTGCTCATGCCCCAGGCGCGCTACCCGACCTTTCTGTGCGGCCAGCGCTCCCACTTTGCGCAGGGCTTGCGCGACCGGTGCGGCTTGCCTGACCGGCAGGACACGTCCACGACACGTCCGAGACATGTCCGAGACATGTCCCGCAGGTGCGGCTTGCCCGACCGGCAGCTACTCGCGGCGCAGGCGGGCGCTGCGGAGGGCGGGGCGGGGCGGGCCCGCGGCTCCCCCCTCCCCCGCGGCGAGGCGGAGGAGGCGCGCGGAGCATAGACGCGGAGCCATCCGCCCCTGTCTCTCGAGCCACGTAGGACTTCCTTCAGCCAGCTGTGTCCGCAGTAGCAGCAGCTTGTGTCTTCACACGCGGCGCGGACAGCACGGAACGATGCAGTCGCGCCCTCATCTCTCTGTGTGTGGTGATGCTCTAGGCGGCGGAGCCTGCGAAGCGGCGCCGCGCCCTCCCTCTGTGCAGACTCGCCCCCGAGCTATTGCGGCAGTGGCGCGCCAGAGGGTTCGCGGTGGTGCGGTCGGCGCTCGCACCGGCAGAGGTTGCGGCGCTGCGGCGCGAGAGCGACGCGCTGCAGGCGGCTCTCGAGCGGCCCGTACTCCGATCACACTTCGGTCACACCTCGGCCCACGCTTGCGCGGCAGGCGGCGCTCGAGGGTGCGGGCGGAGACTTGCTCGAGGACCAGACATGTGTGGTCGTGAGGCCGCCGCCGGAGCCCTCCGCCGAATGCTCGGAACCTTCCGGTAGGAGCAGTGCGTGCTCGAGGTGCCCGCCTCCGGCCCACCGCCCGAAGGCCACCCGGCGCGAGTCGACCCCGCCGCCTACTTCGCCCACCGAGGCGCCGCCGCCGCCGACGCGGTCCCGCCCGCCCCCCGCCCGTGTCGCGCGGCTGCGGAGCCTTCACGGAGCCTTCCCGGAGCCCTCCTACAGGCCCCCCTCCGCCACATTGCCCTCGAGGCCCTTCCCGCGCTGGCAGCGGAGGCGCTTCGCCCCGCGCCGTGCGCCGCCGCCGCAGACGACGCCGCCACCGCCGAGGCCGACGCCACCGCCGCCGCCACTGAAACCGCCGCCGTCTCCGCGACCGCCGCCGCCGCCGCAGACGACACCGCGGCCGAGCTTGCCGTCTGCCTCTTCAACGAGCACTACGTTGTCAAGCCGGCGGGGCGCGGAGGCGGCTTCGCGTGGCACACGGACGGGGCAGAGACAGCCGAGAGACCGCCGAGAGAGAGGCGAGAGACCGGCGAGATCGAGGCGTGGCACACGGGCTGGGCACGGCAGCACACGAGGCCCTCTTGTCTCTGAGCGGCGCTGCAGTCTTGTGACGCTCGGCGCACTCCTGCCACCGCTGTAGGCGCTGCAACACGAGGCGGGCCTCGCGCTCGGCAGCGGCGGGGCGGCGGAGTACGTTTCCCTCTGGTGCCCCCTCGACACGGTCTCGCCCGCCAACGGTCGCACGCCTAGTTGCGGAGGCTAGTTGCGGAGGCTAGTTGCGGAGGCTAGTTGCGGGAGGCTAGTTGCGGAGGACAGCCTCGAGCACCGGAACACAGAACGCATCTGCCCATATCTCCCCACATCTCCCCACATCTCGAGCACCGGAACACATTTGAGAGAGGCAACGGCAGGCGGCAGCCCGCCGCGTGCGTAGCTTCTTTCCCACTGCTGCGAGACGAGTCACGCCTCCGATCTGATGTGTTCACACCCTATAGGGTGCTTGCGTCTCCTCCCTTCCGACGCACCGCAGCCGCCCTCCGCAGCCGCGGACGCGCGGGTTTCCTTGGCGGAGCGGTCACGCCAGGCGCGCGCGCGACACGTGCGCGCCGCGCCGCCTGTAGGCGCCCGCGTCGGAGGCGACTCTGCGCTGGCTCGAGGAGGAGGGCGAGGCGCTCGCCGTCGACGTGTGCGCCGAGGCGGGCGACGCCGTTCTCTTCTCGTCGCGGCTGTGGCACTGCAGCGGGCCCAACCGCACGGGTGCGGACCGGAGGGTGTACTACGGCCAGTACTCGCGCGGCGCCATCGGAGGGGAGGCGCCTCTCTGCCTCGCGGTGCGGACCGGGCCGGCGCCGGGCGGGCGCGAGACCTGACTCGTGATATCTCTATTGCAATATGATCACATCTATTTTGGAAATTTGGACATCTATTGTTGGGCGTTGATGCCCTTCTTTTTCACCCACACACGCGCCGCCGGTTTGGGCGCTCAAAGAGCCGCGCGGAGAGGAGAGATCGATATACAAGAGAGCCGGTCTGGTCACAGGGGGCACGGCGCACCGCCAGAGCGCGCAACACGAGCTGGCTGTACCTCCCGCCGTTCCAGAAGACGCACGCGCGCGATCGCATTATATGTACCGCCTCGGTGTGAAGCCTGGCGCACGCGAGAGCGCTCGCACACCGAGGCGGCTGCGCTGGCGCCGACGAGCTTGAGATGTGCGCCGCGCGCCGCCGGCCGAACCGGCGCCGCTCAGAAGCCGATGCGCTCGGCCGGCCGCGTCATGGGCTTGGCGTCGTCCTCGCCCGAGTCGCCGAAGCCCATGAAGAACTTGGACTTTGGCCCGCCGACCGCCGACTGGCGCAGCAGCGCCATCTCGACGGCGGCCCTCCCCCAATCCGGCCCGTGGTTACCCGGCCCGATGGATCGCACGCGGGCCTGCTCCTCGCTCATGCAGGTGAGGACGCCGAAGAGGATCGGCACGCCCGTCTGCATGCCCACCGACATCAGCCCCGACGAGACCGAGTCCGAGATTGCCTCAAAGTGGTATGTGTCGCCCTTGATCAGGATGCCAACCGGCAGGATGGCGTCCACCGAGCCGGAGAGGGCCATGTACCGCGCGGCGAGGGGCAGCTCGTACGAGCCCGGCACCTCGGTCTCGACGATGTTCTCCTCCTTTACGCCGCACGCGGCGAGCGCCTCCTTGGCGCCCGCGATGAGCGAGTCGCTCATCTCGGGGTGCCAGCGCGCCTTGATGATGCCGATTCGGGCGGTCGAGCCGTCGAGATCGCCAAAGGAGGGGCCGTCGCCGGCCATCCGGACCGCGGCCGCCCGTGCGCGGCTGCCCGTCGCCGGCACTGAGGGTGAGAGCAGCAGCGAAGGCAGCGCGGCGAGCGTGACGGCGAGCATGGTGTGCTGGGGAGCCGCTCGGGATTCACCTGTTGGCGCGGGGACGCGGGAAGTGAAGTGCACAAGGTGTGTAGGCAGGGCTCGTGCGCAGCAGGGCTCGTGTGGGGTAGCGTGCGGCCGGCGCCGCGAGGGTATAGACTGGTTCCACATTGGTTTAGCCCTGCGGCCACGTCATGGGGCCATTCGAAGTGCCGCGGCCGGCTAGCTCGTGACGGCCCGAGTCCGAGGATTGCAGCCGTGAGGCTCGGGCCCTGGGTGCAGTCTGAGGCCCCACGCCTGTCGCTCGGGCGCGGAGGCGAGCCACGAGCGCATTCGGTACCCAGGTCACGCATTTCCACGCCCTCATTCGAGCGACATCGCGGACACAACACTGCCTCACGCCCTTACTCTATTGCGGCTAGGCTACTCAAGCGAGACCTGGTGGCAATCCCGTCTGGCCAGCTCAACACGCCGCTTCGCGCAGGTATCGCGCCAGGCCCTGCCACCGCTCGCCGCCTCGCCGGCACGCTCGCGCTCCGCTCTCCGGAGAGACACACAGCCGCGCGAACTCACGCACGCAGACCAACGCCCGCGCCCGCCGCTCTCGCGACCGCAACGCCGCGCCGCGACGTGCGCACCGCACGCAGCGCCGCTTACCCGTCGGCCGTCTCGCTGGCTCACGCATTGGCCATTGTGCCGCAGGCGTTTGGCGTTCCTGGTTAGGCTCTCCTATTTCGAGGGCGGTGCCGATCGGTGTACGCGGCAGTGCCGTTGCAGGCTCGATGTGTCCAGCATTCAGCGTGCCACGTTGGCACGCTGGGAGAGTATCGCTTCCTCGCAGAGAGGTGTCAGCACCCGCGGGACACAACGTCAGTGTGCTGGCACGGCCACGGGGGCTACGGTGACGACATATAATTTGGAGAAGGTACTTGTACTTAAGTACGAACGGACAAAGAGCCGAGACTCGACTCCGCACGGCGTGCCTCTGCGTGTCTGCGTGCGTGTTTCACCCTGCGTGTATTAGTAAAAATATTCTGCGTGATTCTGGCGGGGCTAGCTGTCAGACAGCCTCCGAGGTTTTGAGGCGACGCACAGCGTGTGTCTTGCGGCGTGGCACGCCATGGTCGACGCCGACACCACGCCGTATTCCATGCAGCTCGCCGCCTGCTCGCCGCCGAGCATGTGCCCGTCGCCGAGCGCCATGGCGCATGGGAGAGCCAAACGCCTGCGGCCAATATGACCAATGTGATATGCGTGAGCCGGCGTGCCACGGCCGACGGGTAAGCGTCGCTGCGTGCGGTTGCGTGCGGTGCGCACGTCGCGGCGCGGCGTTGTGGTCGCATGAGCGGCGGCGGCGGAGTGGGTGTGCGCGCCGGTCGGAGTATTCGCGCGCATTGGATCTGTGGTGTGTGGAGAGCGCGAGCGTGCCGGCGAGGCGGCGAGCGGTGGCAGGGCCTGGCGCGATACCTGCGCGAAGCGGCGTGTTGAGCTGGCCAGACGGGATTGCCACCAGGTCTCGCTTGAGTAGCCTAGCCGCAATAGAGTAAGGGCGTGAGGCAGTGTTGTGTCCGCGATGTCGCTCGAATGAGGGCGTGGAAATGCGTGACCTGGGTACCGAATGCGCTCGTGGCTCGCCTCCGCGCCCGAGCGACAGGCGTGGGGCCTCAGACTGCACCCAGGGCCCGAGCCTCACGGCTGCAACCCTCGGACTCGGGCCGTCACGAGCTAGCCGGCCGCGGCACTTCGAATGGCCCCATGACGTGGCCGCAGGGCTAAATCTATTGTGGAACCAGTCTATCTTCTTCCGGGAAAAAGAATTTTGTCGCGTCACACAGGTACACCGGGGAAAGAATTTTACAAACAAACTCCCTTGCACGACACTGGGCACGGGACTGGCGCGCACTGGCACTAACACAGGCTACCCCTCTCGTATTTCTGCCACATTTGTTCCTCGTCTCTCTCTCTCCTCTCTCTCTCTCTCTCTCTCTCTCTCTCTCTCCCTCCCTCCCTCCCTCCCTCCCTCTCTCTTGAGCACTTGAGCACTGGATAGGGTCGATTCCGCATGGTACGGGACCCCTCGATCGTCTCGCCCTCCCTCACTGGTGTGTTCATTGGAAGGGGTCATAACAAACACGGTACAGGATCGAGGTGCACGCTGCCGAAGCAGTGTCGTCCCCCCTCTCCCCGACGGCGATGGCGGTGTGACCGATCGAGCTACAAGAGGAGCTTGGTCAGCAGGATCCGGGATAGTCTGATGCACTACCTCACTGGGCCTGAGATCCTGCTGAGATCACCGAGACGCACAAATGAGAAACCCTCTCTCTCTCTCTCTCTCTCTCTCTCTCTCTCTCGCTCGCTCGGTATAGCGCTTTTTCTTCTTGTTCGTTTTGTGTTTTGTGCTTGTTCGTGGATCGCGTGCCTGGCGGCGTGTGCGAGGAGATCGACAAAAACACGCCGCCAGTCGGAGAGCGGGAGAGGCGATCAAGTTCAGGGAGGCGACTCGCTTCATCTCGTTGATCTCGATCTCAATCTCCCAGTTCGGCGCCGCTGGATGGCTCGACAACGACATGCGCCCTGATGGACTCCACCACACGAAGATGGGTGTGTCGGCGATGTTCCTGACTGTGCGACTGGACGGCGATACAGCGCAGGCACGGGCTCTACTTGTCGGTGATTGCGCGTCGAGCAGGCCGCCGCGGGCAAGCACGTCACGGTGGGAGTCAGAGCGCAAGGGCGACTCCCTCGCCAACTCCAACAAGGGCGACCGCACCTCCAAGCACAACGGGGTGCTAAGGGCCGCCCAGAATGCCATCCGGGCACGCTCGGTTGGCAGCATCATCCTCGGGGACAAGGAAAAACCCGAGGTGACGCGGCACCTCAACGACACGTCCGTGACTGACATCTGCGAGCTCGGCGGCGACTTCGCCACGATGCGGGACGTGCACTACGAGGTCAAGTGCTGGAACCCGCTCATCAAGTCGACGACGGCGGGGAGGGGCTCGTGGGACAATGGTGGCAATGTGGCGTCGGTGCACGGTGGGCCACCTCTACGGGTTTGGAAACACGCTAGTAAGACAAGGCGTTGCGACGGGGGTCGTGGGGTGCAAGGAGCGTGGCCGTCAGGTGGACGGACCGCTCGACCACTCGACTGGAAAGGGATGGGTCAAGGACCACGCGCGTGGAAAGGGATGGATCAAGACGGATGCAGGCTCCTGGAAGTGGACGGGGGCGCAGTACTACGACGCGAAGTGGGTCAAGAACTGGTCAAGAAAGCCATAACGCGGCTGGTGCTCGTGGAAACTTTGGGTAGCGTTGCGCCGCCCACCAAGCAGTTCCTCCACGTGTTCGCCAAGGAAGCGGTGGGCACCAACACGGACCGGACGGTGTGTGTATGGGGCGGCGGCGTCGGCGAGCGCCTCCTCCTTTGTCGTCCACCACACGCAGCAGATCTCCAAGGCGGCGGTGGCGGGCGACGCCGATAACATCAACAAGCAGGCGCGCAATACGCGTGCCGACTGTCAAATCCCCTGAGTGAGCGTGCCAACTGGCTGGGTCAACGACGTCAAGACAAGCAAGCGGCAGACGTCCTCTTACCCTCGGCCCCAGTGGGGGCGCCCACGCCGCCTAGCTCTGCGGACGGGCCCCTCCACCCTTCACGTACGGATCATGTAGTCCCCACAATCGCTGTCGTGGCAGAGTTCGAGTGTTTTCTTTTGCTGTCGCTTTGTGATCGCGCCGTTGCGCTTATTGCTGCTGATGCTCGACGCGACGCCGCCACCTAACCCTGACGCGCACGACATGGCCTCCCTGTCCTTGTCCGGCGACGCCTCCGCCGCCGCCGACCGGGCGCTTGCGGCGCGGCGCGTCATGGACGAGCGCATGGCGGCCCGCGCGAGGGAGGCGGAGGAGAAGAAAGCGGCCCGCGCAGCTGCCGCGGCGGACGCCGACGCCTCGGTCGCCGAGTTTGAGCAGGCCTTCAGCAGAGCGAACACAGCCGCGCTCGATCAGCTGGAGGCGGCGGATAGCGACGGCATGGAGGCGTGCGCGGCGTCGGTGGCGGCTCTGCACGCGCTCATCGCCGCCGCCGCGTCTGGGCTCCCGCCCGCCCTTCTCGAGGCGTCGCAGCGCAAGGCGCAGGAGGCGGACGCCCGCCTGAGCGCTGCCAAAGAGCGACTCGCCCCGAAGAAGCGCTTCGCCTTCCGCAACCGTGCCAAGGTCAGCGGGGCGCCGGGCGCGGATGTCGCCGCCGCCGCGGCCGCCGCGGCGCCTGCGGCGGCGACGACCGACGCGACGACGCGCCGCCACACCGATGCCTTCAGCGCAGGCCTCGAGGGGATGGCCGGCTTCCGCAAGCAGAGCGACTGCGAGTTGGTGCGTGGTGCCGCCAACAGCGTCGCCCTCTCTCGCCACTTCGCCTCTCTGCTCCATCCTATCCTCCGAAGCCACCCAGACTGGCGCCACACCACCCCACACGGCAGGGCCACAGCGCCTTTGTGCGCCGCGCGAACCCCCGCCCCTCTCCCAGGTGCGGCCGGCGGGCGGCGACGGTCCCGGCGAGTATTCCCTCGAGGAGTTGCAGCGCTGCCGCGTCACGCTCCTCTCCTGGAGTCGCGCGTTCTGGCGCCGCGCTCCCCTGGAAGGGCCCCCCCCCCCCGCGCGGCGTCGGCCAGGAGCCACCCCTCTGACCCTCCGCCCGCTCTCGCGCCAGGCTGCGCAACCTCACCGGGTGCACCGTCCTCGCCGCGCCCGTCGCCGGAGCTGTCTACGTCTCGGACTGCGCCGACTGCACCCTCGTGCTCGGCTGCCGCCAGCTGCGCGTGCACACCTCGAACGGGCGCCGGCCGCGACTCCCCCTCCCCCCCCCTCCCCCCCCCCTCTGACTCTCCCTCGGCCCGGTAGCCCGCAGCCCGCCGGCCGCTGCCGCAGCCGCAGCCGCAGCCACACCACCGTCCGCGCGGCCACCGTCCGCCGCCGCCGCCCGCCGCCCGCCGCCCGCCGCCGCCGCCGCCGCCGCCTTTGCACCGGAGATGTGGCTCTCCCGCTCTCGGCGCGCAGGTGCTCCTTCTACCTGCACGCGGCCTCGAACCCGATCATCGAGGGGTGCGACGCGCTCTCCTTTGCGCCCTACCCGCCGCTGCCGCCCTCCCTCCCCGGCGCGCTCGAGGCTGCCGGGTTGCGCGCCGACGCAAACCTTTGGGACAGGTGCGATCCGAGACACCTGCGAGACACCTCCGACACACACACCCGAGAACCACACCCGAGACACCCCCAGACCCCTCGAGACACCGCCGAGACCCCCCCCCCCCGACTCGCCCGCACCTTGTCAGCCGCGCCGGTGCCGCCCTGCTGCCCTTCTCGAGGCACCCGCCCCCGCCTCCTCCCGCCCGCAGGGTCGACGACTTTCACTGGATCAAGGCGCAGCAGTCGCCCCACTGGGCAGTGCTGCCCGAGGCGCGGCGTATCGCAGAGTTCGATTGGACCAGACCCTAGTAGCTACAGACTCGAGTGGCGGCCAGACTCGATTGGTGGGGAAGGCGGGATGAGTCCACGCGGAGGAGGTGCGCGTTTTCCGGACGGGGATGGTGCGCTTCACCGACGCCACCGTTACACGCAGAGAGAACCGCGCGCGGGGCCCAACCCGCCACTCTGAGAACGAGATGGTGCGTGCCGTGCGCGTATCTCACGCCCTCGCTCCTCCGCGAAAGTCTCTTTTTGCTCACGCGATGAACATATGGCTTGTGGGCTCTTCTAGAGTAAAGCCGACAGCACACGTAGTAGTAATGAGTAAATTTTCGTAAACATTTTGAAAATCGCTCCGAGCTCCGTCGACGCCTGTCGCGTCTCGTCGAGCGTCGCGTCCGCTCGCGTGTGAGCGTGAGCTGCGCGTGGCCCGGTCAGCGCGCTGCTGAAGTCGTTCAGTACTCAACACGCCGACTCTCAGGTTTGATATCGCGCTCTGACTCTCCCATCGTTCCCCTTCCCGCAAAAGCCAGAGATACCAACGCATCTCTCTCTCTCTCCTCCTCTCTCTTCTCTCTCACACCGTCGGTGGCATGATGGCATAGTCATCGGCCGGGGCTGGCGTGCTGACTTTGCAGGCGCGGTAGACACCGATGACAAAGACGGTGTACATCCCACCGAAATTGGAGGCTGCGAACGCCAGCGAGCGCCACGGCGCCAGGGCGACGATATAGCATGCGGCGTAGACGACGCGGAGGAGGAGGTACGCAACCATGAAGTAGGGCGCTTTGCTTCCCTTCACCGCCTCCACGGGCGCCGCCTCGCCGACGAGGACTGTGGCCCAGTAGATTGCCAGCACAATCGGGAAGTTCTCCTTCTGGTTCTCGGCGACCGCCTTCCAGCGGTGAGCCGCGTCCCAAGGGTCCACATTCTTGGGCTTCTCGCCAAAGCCGTGTCCGAGGATGCCGTCCTCTGGCGGGTGGCTGCTCGGGATGATGCCCAGAGACACGGACGTCGAGTGCAGCAGGCAAAGGCCTGCGGTGACTAGGAAGCACACCTTGCGCTCGTGCATGTGTCGGTCGGCCGCCGCGACGCGAACGGGGAGGACGTGCGTCCTTTAGCCTTGTGTCTCTCTCCTAAATAAATGCTCGGAGTCGTCGCCCCCGCCCCGACTGCCTCCCGCGGCGCTCCCCGCCTGGTCATAAATAAACGGACACTTCTCTACTGAGATGGGTAAAAAGGAACAGGCCCCCGCCCTTGCGATCTTTGTGCAGGTGTCTCTCTGTGTCTCTCGCAATCCTGCTCCAGCCCTCTATCTAGATTACTAGATATAGGCGTATGTGTAATTTTACTCTCTCTCTCTTTCTCTCTCTCTCTCGCGTGTATTGTGCAAGGTTGTTGTCAGCAGATCAAGACACAGAGCTCATCACACCCGCGGGATTTCGAGCCTGTTCTTTTGTTTGTGATCTGTGTACAAAGAGAGAGCATTTGGGTTTGGGGAGGGCGCGAGTGGGAGACTTTTCGGCGGGCGAAATTATACCTTCTCGCAGCTGCGAGACGAGCTTTCTCGGAGCGACAGCCTCAAAGAAAAAAGGGTGGCTGGGCGCGTGGGGGGACGATCGCTGGTGAGCGCCAGCCTCGACCACGCGTCCAAGTCACTTGGGCGGACGAGCGAGCGGCACACATGGCCTGACAAAGAGAAATCGGAGTCTGGCGTCTGGCGACGAGATCGAAATCTGACTGGCGACAAGTGCGTCGTCTCCACGAGATCGAAATCTGAGACTGGCGACAAGTGCGTCGTTTGCTCTTTACGGCAAACACAAACACAGGTATTGCTAAAAATCTCTCTCTCTTTACGGACATACCCGAAGGTGGACTGCAGGTCGATGAGTCCGATCTCTTGGTGCAAAAAAGAAAATCGCGATTCGCACACGCACGCACGCTCTCTCGAGGTCTCTTGGAGCAGAGCCCCGGCGAGTCCTCGAAAGAGCATACCCAAATGGGTCCTCGGAGAGGCTACCCTGGGTGGGTGGGCGGGGGGGGGCCTCTATACTCGCCAGGGTCGAGGAGCTGGCGAGTAGAGACCACGCCTCACTTTTTCACAGGGGGGCATATGCTTTTCGCTGCACATGCTGAAGCTGCCAGGCAAAGCTTGTGCTGTGAATAGCAGGCGTGCTCTCTACTCGCAGGCCGCAATGTCTAGAGTCCGATCTCTTTGCGAAAAGAAAATCATTCGGCGCGGGGTCGGCCAAGTTTTGAGGCAGCCAGCGCCAGCTCGTGTCGCGACTTTTGAACCACTATAACACGTATATGGTGTCTGTTGTGCTCGACGGCGCCGAGGCGACGTCCGCCTACGTCCCACCTCACCGGCGGAATCGTCGCGCGGCGGCGGCGTCAAAGAGTCGTCCTGCGCTTCGCGTGGCAGCTGGCAATCCGCCCGGGTGGCTCTCCGCCTGCGCGTGTGGCAGGGCGGGTGCTCAAATGTCGATATACCCTTCCGCGGATGGGCACACCGTGGTTCCAGAGAGCGGCCGGAGCCTGCTCGGCACGACAGCGCAGTTCTGCTCGTCCTTCTACCACATCGAGCCGACGCCCGAGGGAGACATTCCGGAGCGCTGTCTGAGCGTCGCCGCGGGTGGGCCGCCTTGCCCTCGCAAGACTGTCATCTGCGTGGCCCGGCTGCAGACGCAGCCGAGACGGTCTGGCCAGGACCAAGCCGTCGCTGCACCTTCTGCCACCGACACCAGTGCTGTGCACGGCCTGGCGGCCAGCACTGCCACCCTGTCCTTGTCGGGCGCCGCCCGCCAAACGGCCGCTTGCACCGCCGCCGCCGCCTCCTCCGCGGATGCTTCTGCTCCCGCAGCTGCCGACGCGCGCTGGAGCGACCTGTACATCGCTCGCTACTCCAACTGCTGGAGGGGCTCCTCCGAGTCCAACGTGCTCTCCTCCTGCCTCCTCTCTCCTCCTCCCCGCCTCTCCTCTCATCTCCGCCGTCTCCCCCCTCCCTGGCCAGGGACGCGGCCAGGGACGCGGCCGGGACACGCCCCCAACACCCCCAGGTACACGCCGAGCAGTTTCTCCTCCAAGACGAGGACCTGCGGAGCGCCATTGCCGCGCTGGCCTCGGCGGCGACGCCGGGGACGATCGGCGGCGATGGCGGCGACAGCGGCGGCGATGGCGGCGGCGGCGGGCGGCGGCACCGGCACCGGCTGCTGCTGTACCTGACCTACCAGCCGTGCCACCACTCTGGCGGCCACTCGAGGCGCCTGCTCGGAGAGCACTCGACCTCGTGCACGTCGCTGCTGTGCGCGTTCGTGCGGGAGGTGTAGGATCCTCCCTCCTCCCTCCTC
>NW_005200784.1:750180-756893 GCF_000372725.1 Emiliania huxleyi CCMP1516 | reverse complement strand
ACCGGGCCGGGGCGTCTGCGAGTGTAGGCTCGCGCTGCTTCGGAGGGAGGGGGTGGCGCTGCAGAGCCTCTCGCCCGCAGACTGGGTACGCCATCCCCTCTCGCCGCACGCGGTGCGCCCGCGCGGACCGTGCACGGACGCGTCCCGGACATGTCCTCTTTCCTCTCGCTAGGCGTGGCTTGTCTCGCACTGCGACGCGCCGACGCGGGACGCTTGGGCGCGCGGCGCGCCGCCCTTTGGCGCGGCGGTGGCGGGGGAGAGGAGCCGATTGGACGCCTTTGTTAGCACCGCACTTGTGAGATACGGCGGCGACGAGGATGAGACTGGTGCCATGCCTCTCTCGTGCGAACCCTGCGCCGGAGGCCCTCTGAGTACAACACGTGATTGAAAAAACTCTCAGAGGCAAAGAGCCTACGCGGAGGGGGGAACCCCACACAACATGTCCATGCACATGTCCATGCACACGTCGCGGCTGTCACGGCTGGGACTGGCGACTGCCGGCTCGACCCCACGACCACGAATCCACGATAGCCTCCGCGCGAAGGCCGACTTTGCGCATGCGGCAGCCATCATCGGACGATGTCGACGAGTTGGGTCGCTCTCGCGGTAAAGCCGTAGCCCGATGACCTATCTCATACTCTAGGAGTATCGGCCATGGCCGCAGGGAGCGCGGGGGCGAGCGGCGAGGGCGCTGGAAGCAACACGGAGCGCGCTCCGTTGGAGACGTTTTCAAGATAAGCGTGTCAGAGTGAAATGGCACTAGCCTTTGGAAGCTTCACGGTGGAGGCTGTGAAGTCGCGGCATCGAGTTCAACCTCAGCGCACGCGCACGCACCGTTGCTGGGGAGGAGTTGGCCTGCGGCAGTGGCGAGCGCTCCCGAGCTCGCGGCGCCCCGTTCTGGCCATCTTAGTCCCGCATCTTTCGCGCTTTATCACCACAAAATCGTCTCCATTTTGTGCGCCTCCGGTGGCAGGTCTAGCCGGGCCCGATTCATGATACTTTTGATGTTTGCGCGCCAGATCTCTCGAGACTCCACGCCGAGCACCGTGCACTCTACCCCTCCGTAGACACCGTCTCTACGCACTAAAGCCGTACGCGGTGGGGCGTCCCCCACAAAGCAAAACTTGTGGCAGAGGGGCCAGATTGCCGCGTGTGTGCGAACATTACTCATTAGCGTTTAATGCTTTTCCCCGGGGCTGGTTCGCTTTTAACACACACGCGCCCGGCCGTCGCGCCTCGTGCACAAGCTAGGTCACGAAGGACCAGAGATGAGACGACAGACAAGGACCCCATGCGGGCAGCTCGAGCATGTGTTATACTGCCGCTCAATCCCGCCAAGACCTTCTCGCCCGTCCCTCTTGATGAGCTCGAGCTGGCAGCTCATGCGGCCGTTTGGCTCGTACACGAGCAGCACCGGCGACACCATCCTTCTGCTGCCGGTAGGCTCCTGCGATGCTGCTGCGGTGGCGGGCTCTTTTTTTGCTGCTGCTGCTGCTGCCGAGCTGCGGCTCAGCGCAAAGCTGCCGCGCCGACACAGGCCGCGCTCACGGCCCGAGAAACTCGGGACATTTCAGGAAGATTGCTCATCTTCCGAACCATCGTCGAGCCTGTAGATCGTGGGCGATCGCCTGTTCCTGATCTTTTGTGACCGGAACATCATTCGCACGCATCGTGCGGTCGACGTCCCGAGAAGCGAGAGCAGCGAGGCCGGCCAAACCGACCAACTGGATGACGGGAGCCGTGCGCCGGTTCCACCAAGACATCGTGCGCTCAGCAGCGGTTCCAACTTTTCGCGGGGTATGGTGTATGGTATGGTTGCCTCGCGGCCCAAAGGGTGGGGTGGTTTGGTCCTTACCCGCGGAGGCTGGGTCTGTCAGCAGGCGGGGGTGGGTACTAGTAGCGTAGTAGGATGAGATTATGAAAAACGCCGGAATTCGGACGAGTACTCTCGCCTGCACAAATTCGATAAGTGGGACAAGGAGGGGATGCGTCCAGGATGCACGTCCTGCAGTTTGAGGTGTGCTTTCGTTCCCTCTCCTCGGTGACCAAACGACGAGCTGGAGAGCTGGCGACCGAACGCTACCCGAGGCGGCTGGCGGCGATGGACGACCGAGCGGAGACGCAACGAATCGAGGAGCGGCTCCCGCAGGGAACCGACGAGTGGCTCACGAGACCTCGGCTGTCGACGACTTCGCGAGGAACGATCACGCCGGTGGTGATACTGCAGCCGCTGTCCGCGCCGGTCGGCGACGTGGTGATGTACACCGGGCCGTTGCAGCCGATCGGCTGGCAGCTCCACGGGATAGGCAGGGAGTTCGGCGGCGGGACACAACCTGCGGATGTCGCTGTGGAGGCTGGCGCGATCACACAAGACAAGCGCAGGGTCGACGTCGGGCCGACGCGAGCAAGCAAGTCGAGGCGGATGGATCGGCGCCTCACCCACTGGCAGTGCATCTACTGCCGGCGCGAGACGCGGAACGATGCACGGGCGACGAGTTGCTGGAACTGTGGTGGCGAGAAGGAGCAGCTCCGAGATGCGGACAGTGAAGGGCGCGAGGCGGCACGCCGCGGGCAACGTGCGAAGGAGTACGCTGGCAGATCGCTGAACGCCCTCGGTGCTGGTACGTCGCTGGTGCCGCGAGCCGCGCAGGGAGTGTTCGAGCGGGCGCGAGTGGACGTGCTCGTGCACTGGGAGACGCAGCAGCTCGAGCAGTACACGGGGGCGGCTTCTTACCTGCGAAAGGAGGAGTCCATGCTCGGGGTGATGGAGTCGTACTACGTCTGCACACGGGCGCTCGGGTGAGCGTGTTTGATGAGGAGAGGCGGTCCCACATGACGGGCACGGACGTTGCTCGTTTCTTCAACGCGATCGGGCGCAAGGCGGCGGTGGGCGTGCCGGGCGAGACTACCTTTCCCATGGGCGGCTACTTCAACGAGTTCCGGCGCGAGGGCATGACCATCGAGCTCGTGCGAGAGCTGCGCAGTGCGGTCACGTTCGCAATCACTGCGGCCGGCGGCGACGTGACGGCGATCACGAAGAACGCGAGGACTTTCAGCGAGTGGTACAGCGATACGTCGAACGCGGTCGCCGTCGCGCTGCTCGGACGGGGCGGCGCGGTGAACGTCGCGCTGATGCGAGCGGCGAAGGAGGTCTTTGCCAGTTGGTATCGGCCAGGCGGGCGCCTTCACATGCCGGGACACGAGAGTCATCTGGCGTCGCCGGCGGGGTTCGAAGACTTCGAGGTTCCGGGAAGCGTGGTGCGTGACGTATTGCGCAGCCTGTTTTCTCGGGAGACGAAGTCGTGGGTGACAAAGGTAGAGCGCGCACAGGGGCTGATGCTTGCGTTGAGCACAACAGCAAGCAGTCGCACGATGCGCAGCGGGCGCGTTGTCGACTTTGCGGTCGAGGACAGAGATGTCGACGCGCGGCGGCCGTCCTGGGAGGAGGAGACGCAGCCCGTCGAGGGCACGCGCGACATCAGCAACGGGTACCGCAGTCAGGTTGCTACGAACGGCAGGGGGGAGGTGCAGCTCTACGCCGGCACGAGCGTTGTGCAGTCCAGGAGCACCAAATTTGTTCTAAAAGCACGGACTCTCACGGACATGACATGCACATGAAAATGTTCCTCGTATCTCGCTAGTCCATTGCGGACGGACATATGAGTGATGAGTGATGCGCGCCCGCCCTGTGCTGGACATAGAGAAGCAGGCACACAAAAGAAGAAAAATACTACTCCGACGGGCGCCGCAGTGACCATACCATACCCAGCAAAAGTCCGAACCCAGGGCGCGGCGCGTGCTTAACGGCGCGTGCTTAACCGGCCGCCACTCGCGTCAGGCTCGAGTGTGGCCACTTGGGGCGCGCTATTCGGAGGCATGGCCATCGAGACGGCACCGGAAAACTCGTTCGCTGCTGTTGCGGAGAGCGACGCAATCTGGCGACAGGAGGCGTCGCAGGAGCGCTTCGACGCCGACGCAGAAGCGTCGTCACTCCACAGCCTTCTGCATGGCTCGAGTGCGGCCGCCGTGGCTGCCGCGTGCGCAGAGACGAGCAGCAGCGTGCGCTATGACGCCGCTCGTGCTGCTTGGCCTGCGGCGGCCACAGCGGATCGGCAGCAGCTCGGCGGCGCGATCCGTCAGGTCGTCGACGCTCTCGATGCACCTCACCTCAAGCCCTCTGGGATTGAGAAACGGCTGCTGGGCGGCACGCACGCTGCGTGCCTCGGGCTCATCACGCTCCTCAACCAGATGTCAGCGCTCTCTCCGCCAACGTCGGGCGACACTGCGTAGGGGCATTCAGCCTGCGTGATTGCGTCTGTGCCGTCGTCCGGTGTGCGGCGCCATATATCCCCTCGATATCGTAAAGGGTGAGATCTCGAGGTACACAAGTACATGGCTCACACACACAGAAACATGACCCGAGAGAGTACCCCAGGGGTTACGGCGGCGTCGAACGCGCGTGTATACCAGGAATTTAATACGACCTCCCGTTTTTTTTAACCGGAAATTTTGGTGAGACGTCGCTCTGTATCTCACGGGTGTTTCGTCCCTGTCTCACTTGCATGTTTGCTGCATGATTTTTCCGTCTCTCTGCGTCTCTCCAAGCGTCTCTCTGCTGTCACAGTGCTGAGTGTCAGTGTCGCGCAGGTGCGTCTCAGATGCGTCTCACATTCGTCTCTTTCGGCCGCGTATCACTCAGTCTCACGGCTGGGCTGAGACGTCACAATTCCTGAGCGAAGTGAGTCGTCTCACTTCCGTCTGAGACAGTGCTGAGCCACAATGAGACGTGGCGCAGGGCGGGGGGTTTGAGACGCCACAAGCCGCTGCTTGATTGAGATTTGAGTCGTCTCGGGTCCGTTAGAGACCATGCTGAGCCAACCTGAGACGTAATTGTGAGACAGTGGCGATTGGGGAGACTCAACTCAGCTGTGTCTGAGGTGCGGCCTGGCGGGTCTCGGTGAGTGTAGACGAACCCCAAGCATAATCGCGCTCTCTGGCTTAAACGGTTGCTCTATCGCGCACAGAGGGAAGGCGTCCTGCTCCTGGGGGAGTGCGCCGCTTTGCCTGAAGAGTTTGTTTTGAGGACTTGAGCACTGGATAGGGTCGATTCCGGTACGGGACCCCTGTAGAGATTTCACGTTGTAGAGCGCCTCTACATCGCTCTAGAACGCACGCAGTTCGTCCCGCGCCGGATGTAGAGCTCTACAGCTCTACAGCGCTCTCCAGCGCTCTACATCTCTACAGCTCTCTCTACATACAGCGCTCTACACTCTACATCCTCTACACCCTCCCTCAGCCTCCGGGGCACCACCGCCGCCTGCCCCTCCGCCACGCACGCCCCCCACGCGGGACCGCCCGCCCCCCCCCCACCCCTCGCCGCCGCCGCCTCCGCCCACGTCACCCACACGCCCTTGTCCCCGCCCACACCACCCCTAGCCGCCCTCGCCACGTCATTGCCCACGCCGCCGCCCCCTCAGCCCTTACAGCCGCCCTCGCCGTTCGACCTCGCCGTGGCGTTACCCACGCCGCCGCCCAACTCACCGCCACCGCCCTTGCCGCTGCCACACCTGGCCCACATACCGCCGGCGCCCTTGATTAGGCACCGCCGCCGCCCTCGCCACCGTTGCCCACAACCGCGGTTCCACGCCGCCGCCCACGCGCCACGCCGCCGCCGACACCGCCGCCGGCGCCGCCTGTGCCAACGCCACCGCTGCCCTCCCCACGCGAGCACCCACCTCGCCGGCTCGCCGCCACCCATGCTGTCGCCGCCCTCACCCCTCTGCCGACCGCGCTACAACTGGCTAGCATCTGGCTTGGGGGTACTCGATGGCTTCACCCGTTCTGCGCCGTGTCTCATTGTGGCTCAGCGCTGTCTCAGAAGCAAAGCGAGACGAGTCGCTTGGCGCAGCAACTATGCCGTTGTGAGACCGAGTGAGACGAGGAGCGCCGCTTGTTCACCGTGAGACGAGTGTGAGACGCTCTGAGATGAAATGACGAGACGTAGTAGCTAGAGACGACATCGTCACACAGCAGGGTAGAGCTGTCAAACGTTAAGAGCTGAACAGTGTTGCTAGTGTTAACAGTAACAACAGAACAACAGTTGGGCTCCCCAACAACAGTAGCTAACGTTAGGCCAGCTGAACAACAATAAGGAAGGCCTACCAGTGACCCACGACGATCTCCAGCGTCCAGTGCGGGTAATACCCGAAATACAGCAGGGGTGAACATCGTCACACAGCAGGGGTGAACATTTGTCTCACGGGTGTCTCAAACACGTCTCTGAAGGTGGACTGTGCCACCCTTGAGACAAAGTGAGACTGTTGCTGTGACCAGGCTGAGACAACACAGAGATCGGTGAGAGTATGTGAGACATTACTGAGACGCACTTGGGGGACAGCGTTGAGACAGGGACGAAACACCCGTGAGCGACAGAGACGTCTCACCTGGAGCGGCCGCACATTGCTCCCCTGCTGCTAGGGGGGGGGGGGGGGGTCTGACCCCCCAGCAACAAAACGCTGCTGCTGGGGGGGGGGTCCCCACCCCCCCCGCAGCAGAGCGCAGGGACCCAGGTTTCCCGCCTCTTTGGCGCCGCCCCCCCTTCACCCTGGGGTTGGGTTTGAGCGTACGCCCCAGGCGGTTGGGTTCACCGGCCCTTCAAACCCCGTTGGCAAAAGGGAGGGCCCCCCGGTGAAACACCACGAATTTGGGGCCCA
>NW_005200784.1:711029-750080 GCF_000372725.1 Emiliania huxleyi CCMP1516 | reverse complement strand
GGGTCCCGACCCCACCAGCAGCAGAGCGCTGCTGCTGGGGGGGGTCGGCCATGGCTTTAGATGTGCAGGGGGGGTACCGAGCAGTGTGCGGCCGCTCCTGGTCGCCCCATTCTTTTAACCTTAGAGGAAGCTTATGCTTGTAGAGGGTGTGGACCGTGAGTTGGGCCGAGCGTTTTTGATCTCTGGGTGGGTGGGCGCCCGCCCGCCGCCTCTGAGGGGGTCGGGCCCCCTTAGACTGAAAACAAAAACAAGCTCGAAAACAGCCAAAATCAGCCTGCGAGAGTCTGCCCGAGAGAGGCACTCCGCGCCGCTGACCTCATGTGGGGATGTGTGCCGACACCAATACTGATCTAAAACCTGGATACCCTTGTTCAAAGCCGACCCTAAGCGCCATCCTTCCACTGCTCTCACCTGATCGCTGATGCTGCTTCCCCGCGCCGCCTCCTTGGCCCCCTTGGGCGTATTTTCTACTCCCAGTGGGGGGACCGGGCCCCGGGCCCCCTCTTGTTTTCTGTTTTCTGTTTTTCAAAACGCCCGCCCGCCCGCCACCCCGAGGCGGCTCGGCCCCCCACTCACCCAGAGATCAAAAACGCTCGGCTTTGAGGAAATCGAGGGACGCGACCCACCTCGCCACAGACGGTCCCGCGCCTCGCCGCTATCGGCCACACGACCGCAGCTCGTGTGCGTGTGGCCGTCTTTGTCCGGAGCGAATACTCCGACGCGCTCGCGTCGGTGACGGTGTCCCCCAACCTGCGCCGCGCTCGGCGAACCTCGACAGCGCCTTCGGTGGCATGCATCTCTTTGCGCGCGGCTGAAGCCTGGAGAGCAGCTCCTCTGCTGCTCACATGCTCTGCACAGTTGGCACAGCCTACTTGTGCGGCTGCCACAGCTTTGACAGCGATGGGCTCGCCCTCACTGGCCCTCAGTCATTTGTGCTGCGGCTTGTGTGAGCGACACTGCTCGGCGACTGCCGGCACACTGTGAGACCATGGGTGTGAGGTAAAACCACGCTACCAGCGCTTGGTCACATCGGCCCCGAGGTCAGATCCTTCTCCTCTGCTGATGGTAACACTTGTCTCTACTCGCTGGAGCCGAGCAGGAGGGCCCGGCGCACAACCCCTGGTCAACTCACGGTCCACACCCCGTAAAGTGTCAGCCGTCACCTGCCACGTGCCAGTGCCACGAGATGGGCCGGGGGCGGGCGTGTGGGCCGCCTTCCCGCCACCACTTGCTTTTATTATATGGCGCTCTACATATATATTATATATCACACATGGGAGAGAGAACGAGACCGTACACTGAAAAACCTGGCTCCTGGGCCAGTCAGAGTCTGAGAGACGCGCGCGCGGCCTCGGCGCCTCGCAAAACGCACCGCAATGTACCGCACACCACGACGCCACGCGCGGCGGCCAGAGTGGCGTTGCATATTGCCGCACCCAATCCGCTGCTCTCTGCTTTCTTGAATTTGCTAGGGTCCCCAAGGAATGTCTTTGCAAACATCGGTGACAAAAGAAACAAAAACTCGCAATACGATCGTACAAGACCCCAAAAAGAAGCGGGATCGGCGGACGGCACGTTTTTCCTCGCCCCCTAGACTTATATGACGCATCGAAAGTTCGGCGTCCCGGAGCTCGCCGAGCTGAGCGAGCTGACACGAACCCGCACCCGTCCTCGCTGCGCCTGCTTCTCCGCGTGCAACCAGCGCGAGACGGCTGACTTCTTCCTCCGCCTGCCGCGGTACGTCTCCTCGGCAGCGTCACCGTGGGTCGCCTACTTTGAGGCGGTCTACCACGAGCCGCCACCGCTCCCGGTGGCGCTGCACGAGTTCGAGGCCTTCCACTCGCTTCATTTGCCCGCCCAGCGCTGCCACAAGCGCAATCTCTGGTTCGAGCCGCTGCCACAGTGCGCCGCCAGCAAGTGCCGCGCGTGGCTGCCGGGGCAAAGGCCGACTGCGTCCGAGGTGGACGCCTTCCTGCGGACGCGCAGCGTGCCAATGCCCGACTCGAGCAGCCTGATCGTCGCGCAGCGGCCGGTGTCCAACCGGACTCATCCGCCGAGAGGCCAGTGGCTCGAGGTGCTTCGGACGCCAGCGTCGCTGTTGATGCATAAGGTGCGGCGAGCAGCGGACGCTTAGAGCCTTGCCACCGCAGGCCCTGCCGGCATTGCAGCGCGGCGGGCCCGGCTAGCCGCCCTTCCTGCCACGTAGCGGGGGCGCGTGCGCGCGGCGTGCTGAGCCCGCCAGCTCGCCTCCCTCGGCCGCAGGGGAAGCGCCTCTTCCCGGAAGGGGCGAGCCAGTACGGCTGCTGGTTCCTGCCGGCGCGCGGGGCGGGGCTCTTCGTCAACGTCGGCCGCGCGGGCACGCAGCGCACCTTCCGCTCCGCCTCGCGAAAGTACCGCCGCTTCATGCGCAACAGCTACGCGTGGGACGACATGGGCAGCGGCCGAGCGCCGCGGGCGGCGACGCATTGCGACACTGGTCGTCGACCCTCGCGTCTCCGTGGTCTGTAGGGATCGCCGAGGGCGGGCGGAGAGAGGGGTACGACTCGGTGCACGTCCTCGAGAGCAACGCCATCCCTTTCGGCACCCGCACGGCGGTGGGGTGCGTCGAGCTGATCGTGGTCAAGAGCGAGTGCATGGACGGCGCGGCTGCGCTGCCGACGGCCTGCTTCCCGCTGGAGGCGCGACCCTCCCTCCCTCCCTCGCTCTCTCCCTCTCTCCCTCTCCCTCCCTCCCTTCCTCTCTGTCTCCAAATGACGCGCAGTAGTTGCGGCCGGCTGCTGCTGGGCACTGCGTGCTAGCGAGATGGACGGTGCGACGGGCGAGGTGTCTGTGCTCTGCCCTTGGCCCGTAGGCACGTGGCGGATGGGGCGGCGGCGCCAACTGCTCGTGCGTCGACGTGTCGTACGCCGCTTGCGCCTCGCGGCTGGGGGTGGGGTCGCCGCTGCAGGTGCGGGAGAGGGAGCGCGAGGTGGAGAGGGAGCGGAAGAGGGCGGAGGTGGAGAGGGAGCAGAAGCGGAAGAGGCGGGAGAGGGAGGCGCGGGAGAAGGGCGAGGGGAGAGCAAGCTTCTCGGAGGGGAGGAGGCAGAAGCGCGCGCGTGTCGCGCCGCGAGGCCACGCTCAACCCAGCGCGTGTGCAGGCTTGCCGAGCGAAGCGGGATGCTAGTGCCGCAAGTCTATGCGAGTCGTGCGCGCAGGTCGCTGGTTGGGCCCGTGTTTCGTTATTATTTTTGTGCTCTGTGTTGACTGTGATGTGTGTGAGTGTTTGTGTGAGTGTTGCATGCACATGCATATGTTGATACATTTTCTTTTTTAATTAAGATACTCGCGGCTCGGCATCTGCCGCCGCCGCCTCACACACGAGACCATTGATGCCTCGCACACCGTCTGGGGGGGCGACCCCCCCATCTTTGTTTACCGAATGCGTCTCTGGATTAGAGTGCGTCTAGTAGGCGTCCTACTTAGACGCTCGCTGTCCTCGGTATGCTCGAGCATCCTAAGATGCGCGAGTCCATATTAGTTGCTCCGCGCATCCCGAATTGCTCGCGGCATCTCCGATTGGCGTTGCTGTCTCAAAAGACGCGCCGTGCATACTGTGAACAGCGCGTGTCTCAGAAGACGCGCGCATATTTTGAACAGCGTGTGGATCTCAACAACTCAAGAAATACACGCACGTATAAAAAGAAAACGAACGTGTGGTGGCGAGCGCTGCGCGGCGGGCCGTGCCCCCGGCTGTGCGCCGCGGCCGCTGCACTACTACTCGCACAGTCGCGGCGCGCCCACCCGAGCACTCGTGGGTGGGCGCCCTATAGCCTCTCCGCGCAACGTGCTGGGGCACGGACAGCGGCTCTCACGTCTGGCAGCGGCAGCAGGCCCACCGCTGCACCGACTCACACTGAACAGCACGCACAGGACACAGTCACAGAACACTGCCCCTGACGCCACTCACGGCCATGGGCTACTCAGACTTGGACACAGGCACCTCGCTTAGCACTCCATGCACGAGGCTGCCGGTTGCCGTCACCAGCGCCGCTTCCTGCCCAGATCAAACACCTGCGACGTGGCGGAGGCGATGAGCGGCCCGCGGTCGCCGTGAGAGAGCGCGTGGCGGGCGACGGCTCACCGATCGAGCGGAAGCGGTCACTGTGGGGGCGGCGGCGAGGCGGGCAAGCCACCCGCAGATCCCCAGAAGGACGCCGTCGCGAGGTCGAGGGCGGGCGGCGGGGACGGCGAGGGTGAGGCGCGAGGCGCGAGGCGGTGTTGGGGCGGCGGTGGCGCGGGCGGCGGCGGTCACGGAGCGGGGGCGAGAGGGTGGTGGCGAGCAAGACACCAGCGCGCGCTGCGCGGTCGCCGTTCTGACTCACATGCCTGCGGACAGCGCCGACGGGTGGTGAGGAGGGCGGCGAGCCGGCGGGCACGGTGTGCGCGCAGTCGCCGCGCGCTGGTGGGCGACAGCTCACCGAGCGAGGAGCGAGGAGCAGGAGCAGGAGCACAGGAGCAGGAGCAGGCAGGAGCGAGAGTCGGGATGCCCGGTCCCTCAATCGGCAAGTCAAACAAGAAAACGCGCTCGCTGGCCCGACTCTCTGAAGCTGGCTGTGTGTCTTGTGAGCTTGTTTGTGTCTGTGTGTCGTTCGTGCGTGTCGTCATCATCTGTCCCGCGTCCACCCATACCGCGTTGGTGTCCAGTCTGAGCCCGCCTGTTGTTCATCTTTCTACATACATACATCGGAAGTACGCTGTCTCTTCCGTGTTAGGCGCACGCCCACGCCCTCGGCCTCGGGTGCCGAGAGATCACACCGCCTTTTCGATTTCGTCTGGATTTCGTGCTCCCTGCTCCCCCCTCGGTGCCCGGTGCACCCGACACACGGTGTCTCCTGAGACGCTTCCCTGTCCAAGTATAGTAAAATGTGATCTAGTATGCAATTGCCATCTCAGAACAGCTGTGCATCTATAGATGCTTGTGGCGTCTAAGATGGAACGCGTAACAAAAGACACGGCGCGGCTATCCTCCAGGACAGCCGTCGCATCCTAGAATGCCCTGTGTACCCGAGACACATGGTATCTTTGAGATGAAAAGTGCTTCCTAGAATGCGTTTTTGCATTCTAGGACGCATCGGTAAACAAAAATGGGGGGGGCGCCCCCCCAGACGCACACACCGCGCGAGACCTGTACGGATATTTTTTTACCAAATTTTTTTAGCGGTAAACTAGGCTTTAGCTTTTCCCATTTGGGAATGCAGAAAGGGAGGTGGGAGGCACGCGGCTGCGTCGTTCATTCATTATCGCCGCGCCTCTCAGCCAAGCACGGCCACCAGGCCGCGCGCGAGCACGAAGAAGAAGGTCAGGGCGAGCACCGAGGCCGCAACCTGCGCCGTCTCCGGCTCGCTCCGCACGAAAGCCTTGAGCGGCTCGAGGGGCCCGCCCCGCTCGTTGGGGTCGAGGATTGGCGTGTCGAGGAATGCGTCGAGCTCCTTGACGCCTACGGCAGGACTCACGAACCTTTCGGCGGGGCTCCCAGACAGGCGCCGCCGAGCCCCGCCCCGCCCCGCGCCGTCGGCGAGCTTCTCGAGCGCGCCGCGGTTGGCGAGGCGAACGATCTCGGAGACATCGTCATCGCCGGCCACGGCGTCGGGCCCAGAGTCGAGGAAGGCCCGCACGGCGGCCGCGAGCGCATCCGGCTGCCGAGCACCGCGAGGCGGGAACAGGCGTCAGAGGCATCGTGGCGCGGGGCGAGCGTAGATGCGGGTCGATAGCGGGTCAATAGCGGTGAGAGAGCATCCGGAGTTTGGCCCGCGCTGGGGTTGCACGTGGCGGCTCGAGGTGCGGCGAGTGCCCATATCTCCCGGAATCTCCCCCTGTCTCCCCCTATCTCGCCTGCTCGAGGTGCGGCGAGTGCCCGCACTCTTCGACCCAGCGGAACGCAGCGCCGGGCAGCGCCGCGACGAACTTGGGCGCGAACTCGGCCGGCGGCAGGATCTCGTCCTGTTGACAGGCGCCCCCGTGAAGAGGCGCTGCTCACAGCACGTCCGGCGTCCGGCGGCAGGACGCTCGTACCTGCCGTCCCCAGAGGATTGCAGTCGGCTTGGGCGCGAGCCGCGGCACGAGCGACGAGACGGAGTAGCCGCCCCCGAGCAGCCAGGACACGGAGTCGTCCTCCCACGAGGGCCTCGCGCAGTGGAGCAGCCCGACCCGGATCGCGTCGTCGGTGGCGAATGCGTCCGTGTCGGCGTACGCCAGCTGGTTGGCGAGCGAGCGGAGCGGCCAAGAGCCTAGCACGCGGATGCCACCGCGCGCGAACGGCTCGGGCACGGGCGGCGCGCCGTCGATGAAGCCCTGCGGGTCAACGAGGATGGCGGACGCGACCGCGTCGCTGTGGACGGCGTTGAAGTCAATGACCACCGCCGCGCCGAGCGACACTCCCAGCAGCGTCATCTGCCTGTCTCCGAGCACCTGGCGTCGGAACTCGAGCAGCGCCGCCCGCTTCGCCTCGACGCTCACGTCGCCGCCGCCCGTGTCGCCAAAGCCCCAGCCGAGCAGGTCGAGCGCGTACGCTTCCACGCCGAGCGCCTCAAGCTTCGGCAGCGTGCGGCGAAACTCGAGACAGCTGCTGTCGAAGCCGTGCAGAAGCACCACCGGCGGCGTCCCCTCTGACGGAGCAACGCCCGTGCGCACGAACGACGCCTCGACGATACCGTACGACGGCAGATCGAGCGGCATCGCCTCGACGCGGTCGAGCATGTCCTTCGTCGCACTCTCCGTAAGCTCGGCGACCGCCTGCGGCGAGGGCATGAACTTTGGCCTCGCGGTCGCCGTCGCCGCCGTCATCGCGCCTGAGACCCTCGGTGAGGCGGACGGCACCAGCGCCGGCCGCGCCGCCGCACGCAGCGCCGTGCTCGAGACGGCGTTGCCGGCTGGCAGGCAAAGGATCAGCGCAGCGAGCGACCGCATCGGGCATGCGGCTGAAGAAAAAGAATCTTACAACAAAACTCCCTCGCACAACACTGGGCACGCTTAAAAAGAATTTCGCCGGCCAAATTTGAAGACGAACAAATTTATAACAACAAAGAATGCCGGACCTTTATTTTCTTATTGAGGCTAGCACCACACCATGTGTGTGTGTGTGTCGAGGGGAGGGCGCATGCGTCACGACGCTGCTAGAGATGCCTTTCGGGGCCCAGAGATAAAACTTCTGATGCCATGCGTGACCTAGTGGTGTCCCCAGCTATGCCTATGGGCGTGTCCACGTTGGAGCCAGGTGTGGTGTGGGCGCGAGAATAGCTCCGCCGTTCATTGGAGGCAACCGATACGAGTCGACTGGTGTGTGTCGTCGTGGTTTCGTATCAAGAATACTCACTCACTCACGCACCACACCCCTCTCCGTGCTAGCACCACACCCCTCTCCTTAAAATAACCCTTCGGGTCGCTCCTCATCGCAAACCCTGTCAGCAGAGTCCTCCTACGGGAATGTACGTAAGAGCTACATACACTGAAAATCCCTGTGTGGTGGCGGCGTGCCGTCCTCCCATCCTCCCTAAAAGAAAGAAAGAAAACAGACAACCCAAGGGAGGGATGCCCTTGGGTTGTGTGTTTTCTTTCTTTCTTTTAAGGCTCTGAAGAGCGCCGTCGCAGGACGAGGCAGAGGAGAGCGACCCGCGACAGAGGAAGAAGCGACAAGAGAGAGAACGACGAGAGTGGGACGACCGCGAGGTGGCATGAAGGTTGCAGCGAGAATCGGCGAGAGACTGCGAAGAGAGATAGGAAGAGGCGGACTCCCTACGGGTGGGCGAGGGCTAGCGCATCACACCCCTCTCCTTAAAATCCCTGTGTGGTGGCGGCGTGCCGTCCTCCCATCCCTCCCTTGGGTTGTCTGTTTTCTTTCTTTCTTTTAGGCTCTGAAGAAAAAGAATGCGCGGCGCCGAGCAAGGCTGCGAACCTGTCGCTGTCCCCTTGTCAGGAGCAGGGAGAACTATAGGAGAGCGCAACCAGTAGGAGGCGGCCCGCGCCTGCCCCCGTGCCGCCGGGTGCAACCCGTCCTATACGAGAGAGGAATCCCTGGGACCCTGTCGTGTGGGTGAACCCTGCAAAGGATCAGCGCAGCGACAGCGAGCGACCGCATGCGCTCATGCACGTTTTTTTCTTTATTGAAAACACTGAGAGAGTGTGACATCTCTGAGCTCTTGCTCTACACACAGTCACAGACTAGAAAAGGGGCCCTTGCCATTCCCCTGTAAGTAGGGGGTCCACAGCGCCCACCCTTGAGCGCGAGGTGGCACGAAGGTTGCAGCGAGAATCGGAGAGAGACTGCGAAGACCGAAGAGAGATAGGAAGAGGACGCCCAAGGTGGGCGACGGCTAGCACCACACCCCTCTCCTTAAAATCCCTGTGTGGTGGCGGCGTGCCGTCCTCCCCATCCCTCCCTTGGGTTGTCTTGGAGCACTTGGAGTGCAGTCATCAGCCTCACATCCAGGGCCGGGGAGCTGAGAAGCGCACCCAGCGGGCCGGATGCTCGGGATCGGGTTACGGGCTAGAGAGCCCTAGCCCTGGGGGGTGCGCGGTCGCAGGGCCATAACACGGTTCTCCGAGGGATAGTACCGCGCTCCGGGTTTCCCCTACCTAGCAGCAGAACGCACCCTCTACTCGGAGCTAGTGGACACGACACTAGCTACTGATACGAGAATACGTACCGCCCCCACGCAACTACTCGAAGATAATACGAGAATACGCAGCTGCGAGACGCCTATAAAGAAACAGCGAGGTAAAGTTCGGCGGCTATGATAAACCGAAAGTTGTCGTAAAACGCGGCGAAAGCAAAGTAGAGGGCGGGCTCTTTTGCCGCAGCGATGCCCGCAGCCTGTCGAGCAGCTTCCGCGGCGCCCATGCGCCGCGGGGTTGACCGACAGCCGCGCCTCTCGAGCCATCCGTGCCACGCGCGGCGACGCGCACCCCGCGCGGCGGTCGGCGCCCTGGCAGTACTGCACCAGCCAGCACGGCGTGGAGCAATGCATTGAGGGCATTGTGCTGGGCGCCAGCCAGCATGCCTCAGGACAGAGCGAGAGAGCATGCTGCGCACCCTGGCGCAGCACCAGCTCGCCTCCAATCAGGCGCTCTCACCACTGCACAGCCGTCCACGAGCACCCGCAGCTGCACTGCACAACGCTCAAGCTCAGGAGCCTCCCCTTGTTGTCGCAGCTTTGTGCAGTGCAGCGTGCGAGCAGCGCAGTGCCAGGCCGACCCCTGGCACGCCCGGGCGGCTGTGGGACGGAGGCCCGCCGAGGGAGTGCGAGCCGCATCGGCGGCCATGTCTCCCGTCGCCGCGAGCGCGAGCGGCGCAAAGAGGCAGCGTCGCGCATGCTTTCCGAAACGTCTCTCTCGTCCTATTTGTACGGACTGCTGCCTGTTTTCTTTCTTTCTGAAGAAAAAGAATGCCAAGCGTGCCCACCCAAAGCGCAGAACCAACCCTCGGAGACCTGTGTTTACTTTATGGCCCTTTCCCTGCGAACGCGCGCCCCCCAGGGCTAGGGCTCTCTTGCCCGTAACCCGATCCCGATCATCCGGCCCGCTGGGTGCGCTTCTCAGCTCCCCGGCCCTGGACGTGAGGTTGATGACTGCACTCCAAGTGCTCCAAGTGCCGAGCAAGGCTGCGAACTGTCGCGCTGTCCCCTTGTCAGGAGCAGGAGAACTAGGAGAGAGCGCAACCAGTAGGAGGCCCGCGCCTGCCCCCGTGCCACCGGGTGCAACCCGTCCTATACGAGAGAGGTCCTGGGACCCTGTCGTGTGGGTGAACCCTGCCCAGCCCCCCTCCGTGTCGCGATGCGCTCGTGCGCTCCCCGCTCCCGTTCCCCTGTGTCCCTGATCGTCCTTCCTTCCAAGATCCTGCTCGTGCAGGTGGGGACCTTGTCCTCCTCCCATCCCTCGGTTGGTTTGTCTGTTTTCTTTCTTTCTAGCAAGGAAAACTCCCTTGGCCTGGTTTTCTTTCTTTCTGAAAAAGCCAAAAACGTTAAAAAAGTCAAGGTGCCCGCCATCGGTCGCGCCCTTTGATTGCGGGAGCCCTTGGCGCCGCAATGCACCAACCACGATGCCACCTCGCGCGGGCGGGGCGGGCGATTCTACTACTTGTCGCGGCCATTCTGCCGCACAGCCTGGGATTCGCGCCCATCTCGACGTGTGTTGACGACGACGCTGCGGTGCCCGCGTTTGCCACCGCCCTCGGCGTCCAAGTGAGCACCTGCGCCGAGGTGCTGTCCATGGGATATTGCCCGTCTGTGCCGGAGGACATCCAGCACTACTGCTGCGCCTCGTGCGCGGGCGCATCATACGACTCCCTCCGGGACTCGCGCAAAGGAGGGAGTCGCGATAGGGGGTCCGGCGACGGCTGCAGCAACGACGATCAGTGCTTGTCTGGCGCGTGTCGCGACTGGAGCAACTTTGACAAGCGCTGCTGCCCGCACGGCCACGGCAACAGGTGGGACCAGTGCGGCAACCTCCCCTCAGGCAGCGCGTGCAAGAACTGGGATGGTTCCCAGTGCCAGAGCGGCCGCTGTCACGACTGGACCTGCACCAGGGCCAATAGAGAGAATGGCGAGAGTTGCGGCGCTGACGGGGAGTGCTTGTCTGGCGCGTGTCGCGACTGGAGCAACTTTGACAAGCGCTGCTGCCCGCACGGCCACGGCAACAGGTGGGACCAGTGCGGCAACCTCCCCTCAGGCAGCCCGTGCAAGAACTGGGATGGTTCCCAGTGCCAGAGCGGCCGCTGTCACGACTGGACCTGCACAAAGACCTGCAGCAACGACAACCAGTAAGAACTTATAGGCTCGTCCTTGCTGCTTTTACTTCTCTTTCCTGACACAGAGGGTGAGCTATAGGTGCTCCGACCCGTGCTGGCGACCTGGGCATGGAGACTGCGACCCGTACCGGATCTGCATCAACGGGGCCTGCTCAAACAGCCCAGGTCGACACGAGGACGCGTGCAGCAGCGGCAGCCACGTAAGCTCCCCCCTGCCCCACCCCCCTCAACCCCATATCCACGCTTCCCTCACATGGCTCGCGCAGTGCTTGGGCGCTGGAGCCGGCAAATGCATCGATGGCAAGTGCAGGCATGGTGCGCCATGCGAGGTCTGCAGGGTCGACGGCCTCACTCCGCGCCACTCGGACTGCGGAGACGGCCTCTGCAACTATGAACCGGGGTGGTTCTTTGGCTTTTTTGGTTCCGGCCGGTGCGATTCGTTGCCCCCTTACTTCTGCCTCGGTATCGACGACGTCGAGTACTGCGCCGCTGACAGCAATGTCGGCCACGGTGCGCCACGCAGAAGTCCACACAGATACTTCCCTTCGGCTCGCCCATACACTCGGCAGCACTCTCCTTCCCTAGGCCGCCGGGAGTACCACGGCGACAACCATCACACAGTCGAATTTCCAAATGGGGAGATCGAGGCGTGGATTTCCTGCTAACCGGCCAGGAAGATGGGACAGTTCGGTGTGCCGAGCTACACTGGCTCGCCGCTCGCGGCCGGGCATGAGGCGGGGCGACGAGACGTCTTGCCACCCGCTTTGCAAGCTTCTTGCCCTCGCTTGTTTCGTCGCTCAACTTCAGAGAGATGGTAGGGTGGGAGTCAGGGTAGGAGGGTGTAGATGCTGGGGAGTGAGGGCTAGGGACTGGGGTGGTGCGTAAGCAGTTTTCCCCGGGGGGAAGCCTGGATGCGTATTATTTCGTGACGTAGCGCCTTGGTCTGCGGCTCGCCTTGGTCATCATAATGTTTTACTACCTGAGCCTGCAGCCTATATTCTTCTATGCTCGAGCGCCCGGCAGACCAGAGACCACATACGCTTTTACTGCTGCTGCAGGCTCACAGCGCCCGCGCCGAGCCCGGCCTGCGCGACAGCTTCGCGCGGCCCGCGGCGCCGACCCGTCAACTTTTGAGGATGTGCTTGGAGCGGCCGCCCGAGGAGGAGGTAGTGATCTCCACGTCCTTCCCCTGCTCCAGCTTGGCCATGAGGCGCCACGGCGTCCGCGTGAACTCGAACTTGAGGTATCCGAAAAATGGAAACTGGGGGGGGTTCTCTCTGCTTGGTGGGGGATCACGACAGACTTGAAATACCGCTGACAACCCCCTCTGAGGAGCGGCCTCGCGGGGCTTGCCTTGGCGTCTCAGAGGGTCCCCGTAGCCTCAGAGGCTGCGCCGCTCAGAGGGTGCCTGTCGTCTCAGAGGGTCCCCGTCGAGGTGTGGTGTCGAGCGGTGTCGAGCGGTGTCGAGCGGTGTCGAGCGGTGTCGAGCGGTGTCGAGCGGTGTCGAGGGGTGTCGAGGTGTCGAGTTTGGCACCTTGACACGGACGAGCATGGTCCCAGCCTAGATGGTGTCGAGGGGTGTCGAGGGGTGTCGAGTTGGTCGAGTTGGCATGGGGTGTCGAGGTGTCGAGTCGGTGTCGAGGTTTGGTGTCGAGGTGTCGAGGCCAGGGCTCAGCCCGTGGGATGGGGACAGCACCCCAAAACTGCCCCTCGGCGGCATACAGCACTGCCAGCCAGCCTCTTCCTCCTCCTCAAGGGCTGTACTATAGGCCATATTGCGCCGCCTCCTACTGGCAGCCGGGCGGGCGCGCGCCGCGGGCGCCTCGGCGCGCGCACGGCTCGCAAAGTTCGAACGAGTACTGCCGCCCGGCCGCCTCAAGGCTGCCGGACGGCAGTACTCGCCTCGCAAGGCGCGCACCGGCTGCTCTGGCTGCTGCGCCGGCGGCCGCTGCGCTGGCCGCTGCTGCGCCGGCTGGCGGGCGGTACGGCCGCCGGCGGCCGCTGCACCCGCGCCTTCCCTCGCGGGCGCCGTCGCGCCGCGCGCGCCCAACTCTGCTGGTACACGGCACGCGTCGTCACACAGCCGCGGAGAACAGGCGGTGCTGTGCGTGAAGCGCGCGCGATCTCGTATTTTAAGGCTGGATCCGGCCATTCCAAGGGTATACCTTTGAGAATCCCCAGCGTCCCACCCTCCTAGTCACACTCTCAATTTCTCGACTGGCCAACACGAAGTGCTGCGATCGGGGGTGCCCCATTTCTTTTTTCATTTCTTTTTTTGGGCCCTGTGGGCACCCGGTCAGAGTTACAACAAACAACCCGACGTGGACGCGTGCAACATTGGCAGGGGCGGCAAGCGCTTTTCAGGCGATGTCAAGGTTGTCTGCCCCCTCACCCGCGGCGGGGAGCATGGTCGGAAGGGCGCTTTTGTCGCCTTCGGCAACACCGAGGCGTTCTACCGGAACATGGTCGAGGGGCATGGGCCCTACCGCGCGGAGGGAGGGGGAGGCGAGGGGGAGGGGGAGGGGGATGGAGGGGAGTGTGAGGGGTATGGGGGCGAGGGAATGGAGGGAGAGAGGAAGAGCAAGGGCGAGAGGGGGCAGGGGACTGGTCCCGATGGCATACTAGGGGGGGCAGGGTAGTGGGCGGCGATCGCCGCATACCGTCCTATGGCGGCGAGTATCGCTACGCCAGGGAGGACAAGGACGTCGACGTGCGGCTGCTGCTGTTCGAGTCGTTCGGTGGGTTTGGGAAGGGGGTCGGCGAGATCCTCTGTGGGGGCGGCGAACGTGCTGCAGAACAAGCTGACGCGGGCCCAGTACCTCGATGAGGTGACTTGGACCACCAAGAGCTGGCTGGGGCTGCAGAAGCAGCGCATCTCAGTCGTTCTTCACACGGCCATCGCAGAGCAGATTGTGAATGAGCTTGCCAGCGGCGAGGGCGGTCGAGTGCACGGAGCTAAGTGCCTCGCCGTCCTCGCGGGAGTCGCTTAGGCGGCTCCAGTGGTGTACCTGTGTTAGTGCCAGTGCGCGCCAGTCCCGTGCCCAGTGTTGTGCGAGGGAGCTTTGTAAAATTCTTTTTTCTTCTGCGAGACGCCTATATACAAAGAAACAGCGAGCTAAAGTTCGGCGGCTATGATAAACCGAAAGTTGTCGTAAAACGCGGCGAAAGCAAAGTAGAGGGCGGGCTCTTTTGCCGCAGCGATGCCCGCAGCCTGTCGAGCAGCTTTCGCGGCGCACTCCCTGCTCAATTCTTTTTCTCTTGGGCACCGCATGGCCACAGGTAGCGCAATGTTCTTCTCAAGGCAGCGAAAACTCACCGCGAACGAGGTGCTCGGAGTCAGCCTCGACGCGAGCCCTGCCGAAATCAAGCGTGCGTTCCGCACCCTCGCGCTGCAGCACCACCCCGACAAGAAGGACGGCGATGCAGCCCTCTTCTTGAGCATCTCAGAGGCGTACGAGGAGCTGTCCAGCAAGTCGAGCGGCGAGAGCCCCTCTATCCCCAACATGTGTGAGGAGCTGTGGACGGATCGGTCCGACTCGCCGCTCTGCAAGGCCTGCCTCAACGGCGACCGCGTCGAGGTGAATCGGCTGCTCGCCGAGGCGCGCTCGGACCCCTTCCAGCAGGACATCGTAAACAGGCCGGGCCGGTCTGGACTGACGCCGCTCAAGTACGCCTGCGTCAACGGGCACGACGCGATTGTCGAGAAACTGCTCGAGTCCGGCTGCAGCGTGGAAATCACGAGCCGGGCGGGCGTGACGGCGCTGATGGAGGCGTTGTGCGGATCATGGGGTGGGAGAATCCTATCGGTTAGCCCTAAGCCTAATCTCTCTGTGGAGGCGTGCATCATGGGGAAGGAGTCGTGCGCCCGGCTGCTCCTCGACGCGGGCGCAGAGGTCGACAAGCCGAACATGACGGGGCAAGCGACCTCCAGCCCTCGCAGTCTCTGCGGGCCCATCCCCGAGGCTTCGGAGGCCTCCTCACACGTAGGCAGACCGCGCTTTCCTTCGCATGCATGGCGAGGAGCGGCAGCGAGGCGCGGTGCCGCCTTGGCCGCGCCGGTCCATGACCAAACCGCTCATCACAACATGGCCGCCGGCGCTGCTCAGGCGTGCTGCCGGCTGTTGGTCTCGCGCGGCGCCGTGTCCTCTCTAGTGCGGAGCGGGGCACAGGGTTGAAGCCTCGCTTAATGAATGGACGGCCCCTCTAGGCGCCGACCGCTCTCGCCCCGACGGCGAGGGGAGGACGGCGGCACACTTCGCGCGCAAGGTCAAGAACGAGGCGGTGGCGGCGTGGCTGGAGAAGGGCATCGACGCGGCGAAGCACGCCGGACTCCAGTCCGCTGTTCAGCTGGTGGTGGATTGCGGATGATAGGCGACGTCGCTCTCACGCACGTGCGGGGCCGCGAGGGCGAGGGGCAGGGCGGCGAGGCGGCGGGTGGAGAGGGGAAGGGCGGCGGGGCGGTGGGTGGCGGGGCGGTGGGCGGTGCAGGGGAGCAGGGCTGCGAGGGGTGCGGCTCGCGCGACCCGAGCTTGTCTGGAGGAAGAGGCGCCTTGTCCTAGTCCGGCTATGATGAAGCAGCGCTAATAGGAAATTGAATTGATTGAGTGCAATCACAGGCGCTTTCTCGCGGTCGCCGTCGGCGTCGTCCATCGGCGCTCTTCGCTCTGGCCGTGAGGCGGCTGTGCTTGAACGTGAACTCATCGAAAGGAAGTTGCTTCGCCGCAGGCGCCTCGCTCTGGTCGTGGGCGGCTATCATTCGACGCCAATCAATGAACTAATGGCCTAGTTCGCCGCCGCAGGCGCCTCGCTCTGGTCGTGGGCGGCGGGGCGCGTGTCGCCGCTGTCGTCCGCAGCGCCGTCCCGCGAGGCGAGCCTGCGGGGGGGGGGCGCTTTTGCGGGTGCGCGGGCAGGGGGCGCTTTCACCGTCCCGGTGAGGGCGAGGCAGGTCGGGGCAGGCCGGCGGTGAGGAGGCATCCCTGTTGTTGAGGAGCGTTGAGTGGCTGACAGGTGAGGCTGATGGAGGGGCAGGGCGGAGCGGTGGGCGGCGGCACGGGCGGATCGCACGGCGGCAGCGAGGCGGGCGCGCGAGGCGGGTCCTCCTCCTCCTCCTCCTCGACTATGAACGAGCATCGACTGTTCGTAGGCGGGCGGGTCGCGAGGCGAGTCGTCGTCCGCCTCTTCCGCCGGCACCCGCCCGCCGAGTCTGGGGGAGATATGGGGAGATATGGGGAGATATGGGGAGATATGGGGAGATATGGCACCCGCCCGCAGAGAGGCTTCTCGACTCACCGACGCCGTGACTGGCTGGCGATAGGCGCTTTCCTGTGGAGTTGGGCAGGCCGCGTTTCGCCGCCGCCCTCCGCCGGTCCGTCGCAGTGCCCCCGGCGAGCACTCCTAGCTGGTCCGCAGCGAGCAGTGCGATGCGTCATAGGCACCCGAGCTTGTCGGGCTTGAGTGATGGCCAGCTGGTCACGGCTCCAATCAAGAATAGGCCCGTCACGCGACCCGAGCTTGTCGGGCGGCGTCGCTTTCGCGGGCCGGCCTCTCTCCCCCCACGCCCCCCCACGCAGGGGCGGCGGCCCAGCGTCTGCTTCTCCGGGCTCGTCGACCCGCGACTCGGTGGCCGGCTGCGGTGGCAGTAGCAGAGTAGTAGTGGTAGCTGTGGCGGTAGCAGCAGCACAGTAGCAGTAGGCTGGGTGGGCGGCCGAGGGACAGCGGAGCGTCACTTCACGGCTGTACGCGTGAACAGGTCGGCGGATCGCTCGGAGGCATCTCGCGGTCCTCGTCGATTGGCGCTCCTCGTGGGGCGGCTATCATTCGACGCTAATCAATGAACTAATGGACTACTTCGCCGCCGCAGGCGCCTCGCTCTGGTCGTGGGCGGCGGGGCGCGTGTCGCCGCTGTCGTCCGCAGCGCCGTCCCGCGAGGCGAGCCTGCGGGGGGGGGGCGCCTTCTCGCCGGGGTCGCCCGTGTCCCGGCGGTCGGACTCCGTCGGGCGCGTGGAGGAGGGTGATGAGAGTGGCTCGATAAATGGCATGGGCCAGCATAGCCGCCACGAGACGCCGTCGTTGGCGTAGCCGGAGTTCCACACGTAGGGATTATCTTTCTTTCTTTTGTGTTAGTGCCAGTGCGCGCCAGTCCCGTGCCCAGTGTCGTGCGAGGGAGTTTCGTTGTAAAATTCTTTCTATGACCTCCGCATTTGGCGCATGCCCCGCACATGGCGGCGCCCACAGCCTAGAAAAGAATTTCAATAAAAGAAATCAAAAGCACATGCCGCCCACCACTGTGGCCTTGCGGCTCTGGCAGGCATGGCTCCAGGCGCTCAGTGGCAGTTGCCAAAGGATGCTGTACGTATGACCTCTGTACGTGTGAACACTGTGATTGTGTGGTCAAGATTGTATTAAATCGTACACTCCAAGAGAGAGCCTCCCCCTCGTGCCCCCTCCCCCTCGATCACTGTACACTGATCGCGCACGTCATAGGTCATACACACACTCTTCGGGTTCGGCAACTCTCGCCGCTTCGTGCGCCGCGTCGCTGTCGACAGCTCTCGCGTACCCACGCATCCTGCGCCGGCAACGGGCAAAGTAGCCGAGCGCACCAAGCGCGGCGACGGCGCCGCCGACAGCTCCGAGGGCGAGCCGACTCGCAGGGTCTACTGCTAGACCAGTCGTCGGCGGCGGCGGCGAAAGGGGCTGCGGCGGCGGCGGCGGCAACAGGGGTTGAAGCGGACTCGGAAGGGGCTGCGACGGCATGGACAGCGTCGGCCGCTCGACGTCATTCGGCCAGCTCATTTCGGCCAGCTCGTCCAATCCGTCGGGAAGGGCGTAGACGCGAACGTAGTCGAGGAAGAGGGTCGTGCCAGGCGGATCGAGCGCGGAGAAGTCGACGGGCTGCGAGGGGCCGTCGCCTCCCACCGCCAAGTTAGCGATCAGGTACTGCGGCCTGGTGTATGGGAAGTTGGCCGCCGTCCGTTGCGCGGGCGAGTACGAGTAGATTGGCGTGCGCCCGTCGTCGATGAAGAAGGCGATGCGCCGCGGCGTCCACAGCAACCTCCACACATGCCACGCCGGCTCCGGCTCCTCGAGGGCGAAGCAGCCGCCCTCGAGCGGGTCGAGCGTGCCCCACGAGTGGCGCGAGTTGTGCACTGTCGAGCAGGAAGCAGCGCCGCGCCGGGTGCCAAAGATCTCCATGACGTCGATCTCGCCGCATGCGGGCCAACCCATGTTCGGGTCGAGCAGGTCGGTGCCCAGCATCCAAAACGCGGGCCAGAGGCCCGCCACCAGCGGCGCGCGCACTCGCGCCTCCACGATGCCGTAAGTGAAGTTGAAGCGCCAGAGCGTGGTCAGCCGGGCGGAGGTCACGGTGCCGTCGGCCGAACGCCGCGCGGTGAGGGCGAGCGAGCCATCTGCCACCCGCGAAGTGCCGCGGCCGGGGCCGACATAGTCCTGCTCCTCGCCATTCTCCGGCGGCGAGTTGTCGTGCATCCACTTCGACTCGTCGATGGAGGAGCCGTCGAACTCATCGCTCCACAGCAGCGGGCCCTTCGGCAGCGGCGGCGGCGACGACGATGGCGCAGGGGAAGGGGGCGATGGCGGCGGCGGAGGCGGCGGCGAGGGCGGCGGCGGCGGCGAGGGCGGCGGCGAGGGCGGCGAGGGCAGCGGCGAGGGCGGCGGCGGAGGCGGCGGCGAGGGCGGCGGCGGCGGCGGCGGCGAAATCGGCGGCGAGGGCGGCGGCGAGGGCGGCGGCGAGGGCGGCGGCGGAGGCGGCGATAGCGGCGGCGGCGGCGATTGCGGCGGCGGCGGCGAGGGCGGCGGCGGTGGCGGCGAGGGCAGCGGCGAGGGCGGCGGCGGAGGCGGCGGCGAGGGCGGCGGCGGCGGCGGCGGCGAGGGCAGCGGCGAGGGCGGAGGCGGCGGCGGCGGCGAGGGCAGCGGCGAGGGCGGAGGCGGCGGCGGCGGCGAGGGCGGCGGCGGAGGCGGCGGCGAGGGCGGCGGCCGGAGCGCTCCCTGCTCGCCGACCTGAACGTAAAAGGTGGGGGCGAGGAGGGCGAAGGAGCCTCGTTGCGAGCCGTCGTCCTGCCGCACCTTCGCCATGACGAAGACGGCGAAGGTGCCGGGCGCGTCGGCGATCCACGCGCCTGCTCACGCGCAGAGCCGTGAAGAGACGCTGCTCGCAAGCGGCAGGCCGGCCGGTCCTCGCGCCGGCGAGCGAGGGCCCGAATGGAGTCGGCGGCGCCATCTCCCACTCGCCGCGCATGCCGGGGAGGGCGGCGTCGCACCTGGCGATCTGCTGCGCGAGGCTCGGCCTGTAGGAACGGCCGTAGGAGGGTCAGAGAGGAGGGGGCTCCCCCGCCCCGGGCATCTGCTTGGCGAGGCGCGGCCCTCCCCGCCCTCCCTCGCCGCTGTGGCTGAAGGCCTCGGGCGTGCTGAAGTGGACGTGCCACATCGCCTCGCCGCCTCGCCGCGCAATGATGGCGTGGGCGCCCATCGCGAGGTACCTGCGGTGCGAGGCGTGAGGGCTGTGAACGTGCCTGCAGTGTGGAGACACGGAAGGGAGGATTGTGAACGCCGCCTCCTGCACTGCACATATGCGAGCACAGGGGCCATGAGTACAGGGCCCATGCGGCGGGACTGATGACGCATCCTCTCGGACCGGAGTGCAAAGGACGTGCAGCCCGCATCTAGGGCCGGGGACGAGTGCAGCTTCCCCGTCGCCGGCGACCCGTCGGCGCTGCGCACGTACAAGTTCAGGCCCACGCACGCCGGCGCGATGAGCGGGCGCTGCGCGTGCGCCGCCGCCTCTGCGGGCACCTGCGATCGCGCCTCGCCAAACAGCGCGCCCGCCAATCGGTGGCCGGTGGCAATGTCGGCCTGCAGCGCGCCAAAGGCGGTCGCGTCCAGCGCGCCCGCAACCAGTCGCGCCCGCCAGCACTGCTCCGGCGGCGGCGGCTGCCGCAGCTGCTGCGGCGGCTGCGGCTGCGGCTGCTGATTGCACGGCGCCTCGAGGTCGCGCGAGATGGCGGCTGCGTCCTCGATCTCGTCGGCGCCGCGCCCGCCCAGCCGCAGCGTCACAAGCCTGCGGTCCGCGCTCAGCGCCGCCACCAGAGGCGGTTCCGGGCGGGGCCGCGAGTGTCCTGCTGGGGTCAGCGTGACGGGGTTGGTGAGCGCCTCGCCCTCGACGAGCATCTCTTGGCCTCTGCCCGGGTCGACGTGGACGACGTCCTCAGAGTCGATGCACATCTGTATCGCCGGATCCCACGCGCGCACGCCAAAGCTCGCGTGCAGCCGAACGGTGAGCGGTGTCGAGCCGGCGCCGTCCGGAAGGCGGAGCTGAATGGGGAGGTCGGCCGCGTTGGGCGCGAGCGAGGCGGCGTCCGGATGGACGTGCCACGCGTACCGCAGGTCGGTCGATGCAGCAGAAACATGCACGCGCCGGCCGTGCATCTCGCTCAGGAGCTCCCACCGGAGCGGCCGCCACTCGACCCGCTCGTTGAAGACGTACCGAAAGTAGAGGCGGAGCGAGATACTGGCGACGCCGCCGCTCATGGAGGAGAGTCGCGCATCCGCACGGAACCAGCTGTGCAGGTTGTCTTGCCGGATGTTGCTCGCTGGGCAGCACGTCTTGCCAGTGCGGGTCCTGTAGCCGGTGCCAGGGCGGCAGAGGAAGGACCCGGTTTCGGCGGTGTCGTCGCCAACCCTGACCATCGACCTCGGCGGCTCTCAGAAGCTGCGGGAGGACGGCGAGCCACGGCACCGGCGCGCTGGTCACGATCGAGCAAATCGGGGCCGACCCGCGCTGCTTCTGCCGGGAAGCGCCGGAAGACTCACGTAAACGCACAACTCCCAGGGATTTATTTCTTTTTCACCTTACGGGGGAGGAATTAGAGTAGAGATACCCCTCTGCAGTACAGGAGCTCTCAGCGAGGGCATGACATTGTTGGTTAATAAAAATCTCTCTCAGGCGTCTCTCCTGAATACAGATGGAGAGAGAGGGAGGCAGATCTTCGCGGTTTTTTGTGTGCGCGGCGTGAATCCCTTGCTTAGGGTGTCCTTGCGGGGTGAGATTTCTCTTTTTGCTTGAGTGCGTCTTGCTCTTGGCGCAAGCAAGTCTTGGGTCCGGGGTAGTGTTTTTGAGAGAGATTTTTAACAATGTTTTGTTGTGTTTTTGTGTGAATCTCAACGAGGGGCGGCACGTCACGGCCGACATGTGTGAGATCGGCGGGGACCTGCAGTCCCAGCGCGATGTCCACTACGAAGTCAAGGTGCCTGCGCCCTCACAAAGACCAGGCAGGCTGGGCAGGGCTCGGCAGCACACGGCGGATGCTTTGCGTCACTGGGCCACAAATTTGGTTTCGGCAGCACCCTCGACCAAACCTTGCTCAAGGTTCTTGGGTGCAAAGAGCGCGGCCACAAGTCACAGGGCCCGCTCGTCCATGCGACCGGCAAAGGCTGGGCTGAGGGAGGGTGTAGAGGATGTAGAGTGTAGAGCACTGTAGAGCTGTAGAGATGTAGAGCGCTGTAGAGCGCTGTAGAGCTGTAGAGCTCTACATCCGCCGCGTGACGAGGCGGGTGCGTTGTAGAGCGATGTAGAGGCGCTCTACAACGTGAAATCTCTACAACAAACTCTACATCAAAAGCGGCGAACGAGGCACGGTCGCTCTCCGACATGAGGCGCGTTGCACTTGCCAGTGCTGCCCTGGCCTTCTGTCTGCCCGCCCAATGGGTGGCAGGTGCCTCTGCTGCTGTGGCATGCCTCACGGCTGCGACTGGCCGGCGCCTCGGCGCGTCAGCTCGGCTCGGCGTAGCGATAGTGGCCAGCGCAACTCGCCTGGACTCAACGCTCAGCCAGGAGCTCCCGCACGCGCTGGCGCGAGGCATAGCGCATGCAACGCGCAGCATTGCTCGCCTCGCCTCGCGCAAATGCGACCGTCCTTGCAGCCGACAGTCCACCGCCTGCTACAGAAGCACTGCGACGAATGCGGCACCGGCGACGCATGGCAGGCTGGTCATGACGCAGTTATAGGGTGTTGTGTGCCGTCAGAGTGACTCTCTGTGTGTCAGGGATAGTCAGGGCCGTCCATCAGAGCTCCAGTAAGCTCGGAGACACCCCATTAGTGCGACTCGACCTCTTTGAGTCACTGCCTTCCCGGCGGTTTGGCTGTAGAGCCTCTACAACAAACTCTACAACAAAATCGCGCTCTACATCGCTCTACAACGCACCCGCCTCGTCACGCGGCGGATGTAGAGCTCTACAGCTCTACAGCGCTCTACATCTCTACAGCTCTACAGCGCTCTACACTCTACATCCTCTACACCCTCCCTCAGAGGCTGGGTCAAAGAGCACAAAAGGGACAGTACTACGTCTACGACGCGCTCCATGTCAAGAACGGAATCGTCAAAATTTGTCTCGTCGAAAGCCAGGGCGGCAGGATCGCGCCGCCAACCAAGCAAGAGATTTCATCTTCAACTTCGCCAAAGAGGTCGGCAGCCCGAGCGCCGTCGACCGCACCGACTACGCTCTACGGCACAGCCTCCGGCAGCGCCCGGGGCTTCGCCCAGCACCACTCGCAACAGAGCTCTCTCGCGCCGCCGTCTGTGGCGACGCGCAGAACATCAACAACGCTGCTCGCAATGTATGCGTGTCGCGCACGACTCATTCATGACCGGTCTCAATGCCCCACCCCCCTGCGCGCGGGCCTTCTAGGCCCGCGGGTAGTCTCCCCCCATCCCCAGGGCCTCCAGGGCTCGCACCTCAACCTCTCACAGACCAGCGCACAGCGCCTTCTGGTATTTTCTTCTCAACAACAAGGCTGTGAAGTGTTTATCTACATACTGCATCTTTAGTGCACTTTAGCGCGAATTTAGGGGCGCGCTCTAAAGTTCATTCACACGCACTAAATTTAGACCCAAGCGCCCTTCCTCACACAAAACACGCGCGACTGAGAGCTCACATAGGTAGGAAGGGTGAGTGAGTATCACACACACACACACACACACACACACACACACACACACAGGTAGGAAGGGCTAACCTCGGAATGTGCCACCAGAATGGCTGTGAATCCTGCTCGCTCCCAAGCCGGAGTGTGTGGCGCCACTCAGCGTACCTCAGCATGGGCGAGAAGCGCGCGCGGATGGAGCGGCGCGCGGCGCGGCGGAGATTTCTGCGCTACCGGCTGCCGGCGTACCTCCTGCTCCTTGCGGCGGCCTGCTGGGCGGCGTGGCAGCACTACCGCCGCCTCTACCCGCTCGAGCAGGTCTGCCCCGCCGAAGGCGACCGCTTTTACGACCACTGCCAGGAGGGCCGCTTCCACTACCTCGTCGAGCTCGACTTTGAGTGCTTGGGCAAGGATCGCGCCCGAATGATGCTCCAGGCGATCGGCCGCCCCGACCGGCTTGCAATAGGAGACATGTGGCCGGTCGGCCGCGTGCCTGCGTGGCTCACCCTCGCAGACGCCAAGGCCATTCGCGACGGGCCCTGCCTCGAGAGGCTGAGGCTCGACACCGCGTGCTACTACTGCGAGCCGACGCCGAAAGTCTCCGGCGGCGGAAGCGGCCGTGATGCCCAAGGCCGTGATGAGCAGCAGCAAGGCCTTGCGGCCGTGAGCAGCAAGGCCGGGATGAGCTAGTACGGTTTTTAGTAAAAATCGTGTTGCGCTCACGCCCTAGCCAAACACGGCGAAAGGATCGTCTGCCGAGCCCTCCGTGGGAGCACTCGTGGGTTGTCCGGCCCCGACGGCGGCGATAGCGGCGCTGCTCGCAAACGCAATGCCAGTGGCGGCGCCGGCGGGCGGCGAGGAGGCCGAGGCGAGGCGCTCGGCGTGGGTCTGTGCCGCCGCGCCCTTGGCGGTAGCACGGAGCAGCGTCTGTAGCAGCGCGTCGTACAGCCGCACCCGCCCGCCGAGCCGCTGCGCGAGCGTGCCGGGCTCGCTGCCGCAGGCGGAGAGGGTGGCGAGCAAGCCGTCGAGAAGGGGGAGGGCGGGCTTCCCCGGCTCGGGGAGGCGTGGCGCGCGCGCGAGGGGGTTGGTGCTGGCGCAGACGGGCAGGCGCGACCCAGACGAAGTCGCGCCGGCGGCAGACTCGCCGGGCGGCAGTGCGCCGGGTAGCAGTGCTGGCAGGCGGAGGGCGCGCCGCAGCAGCAGCGGGAGCGAGGAGGCGCCGCGCGCGCGGCTCGCCAGGAGAGCTGCGCAGAGCGGGTCGTTTGGCGGCAGCGAGCAGAGCGCGGCCGAGGCGAGAGCGTCCTCGCGCGTCAGGAGCCCCTCGGTGCAGCAGCCAGGAGGAGGAGGAGGAGGCGGAGGAGGCGGAGGAGGCGGAGGGGGCGGGGAGGGGGAGGGGGAGGGGGAGGGGTCCTCGGCGTCGGCCGCGCGGCTCGCCCACTCGAGGAGGGCGGCCTGTTCACAGCCGGAGGTGTGAAAGCGCCGCCGCCGCGGTGTGCGCCCGGCCGAGGCGGGGGCGTGCGTGGGCAGAGTCGAGTGGCGAGGACGGGTCGGGAGGCGCGGTTGTGAACCACATCGTGAGAGCGAACCTGCGGGGGGGGGCACGGAGCGGGATCAGCTGACGCGGCCACGGGGCGAGGAGCGAACGGCGGGCCCGCGCCGCTCGGGCCTCGGCCAGGCCTCGGCCAGGCCTCGGCCAGGCCTCGGCCAGGTCTCGGCCAGGTCTCGGCCAGGTCTCGGCCAGGTCTCGGCCAGGTCTCGTGCATGGCCTCGGCCAGGCCTCGGCCAGGCCTCGTGCATGGCCTCGGCCTTCTCTCGGGCAGATCTCAGGCCGTGGGGCGTCGGGGGGGCGTCGCCTCGCCCCTCGAGTGACTCTCTCGACGGCGTGCAGTGAGGGCGGCCCCGAGGGGAAGGAGACGAGCAGCCCAGCCTCGGGCAGCACAACCTGCACCACGGACGCGGCGTGAAGAGGTTTGCGCAGGGAGGGCAGAGGGCGCAAGGGGCAGCGGCACCGCGTCTGCGTCCGGATCGAAGAAGGTCAGCCGCCCTCCGTCGAAGTCCGCGCCGTGATGTCCGAGGTAGAGGAGGGCGGAGTGCTCGTACTCGGGCACGGACACCTGCGGGGGGGGGGGGAGAGTGGGGGGGAGAGTGGAGACCACCTTGCGGGGAGAGTGGGGGGGAGAGTGGACAGACTTGCGCTCCGGCCAAGCGGCCTGGTCTGAGTGGGGCGCGGCACATACCACCGGCCATTGGGTGCCACAGCTTGGGCTAGTGAGGGTCAGGGTCAGAGGAGTAGGGTCGGGGTTGAGTTAGGGTAGGCTCTGGCACCGGAGTCCTGGGGATAGTCCGGGGTCGGGGTCGGGGTCGGGGTCGGGGTCGGGGTCGGGGTTCGGGCAGCTGGGGTAGGGACGGGGTTCGGGTCAGGGATAGGCTCGGGCACTGCGCGCACCTTGTCGATGTGCGGCCGCCAGTAGCTGAAGTGGTCGCCGCGGCAGAGGCCGACGTCGAAGGCGCCAGCCTCGCTCGCCAGCCGCCCATCCTCCGCCTGCTCACAGCCTCGCCGCCTGACGAGGCGCCGTTCACAGCCTTGCGCAGCCGTCCCGCCCGCCGCCCTCCTCAGCTCCGTCGAGGGGCGGTGTGGGCCTTAGCCGGGTGAGCGTGGCGTCGGAGAGGCGGGTGCGCTCGGGCGGCGTGCCGAAGGCGGTGCACACGCGGCGGCGCGCCCGCTCGACGGCGAGGTACAGCAGCGGCACCTGTTCACAGCCAGGCGGTGTGAAAAGACCGCCCCTCCACAGCTCGGCTGGCGGCGGGGCGGCGGCGGCACCGCGCGGGCGAGGGGCTGCTGGCCGGCGAGGCGGTGTGAGAGGGCGGGCGAGATGCCGAGCGTCGTCTGTCCGCGGCGCGAGAAGGCCCCCGCCATCATCGCCACCCCGCCCGCCACCAGCAGGTTGCACTCACCCGCAGAGAGCAGCGCCGGCGACAGCAGCCGGAGCGAGCCGTCGGGCGCCCGCACGCAGCCGGGCGGGAGGTTGGCAGACGGCGGCGGAGGCACCAGCGGCCGCTCCGGCTTGCCGCCGTGCACGTTCGCCGCGATGAGTGAGGCCTGCACCGAGCTCCCGTCCGAGGCGTCGTCCGCTCCCGGCGGCACATGCCGCTCGCGCTGCCACTCCGGGCCGCGCTCAGCGCCGTCGTTGAGGGAGCGCAGCGTGAGCTGTAGCGCCTCGGCCTCGGCGTCGAGAGCGCCTGCGGCCTGAGCCAGCGCAAACGCTGTCGCGCTCGCCGCGATGAGCGCCTGGTCACGGCAGCCACGGAGCAGCACGTGGCCGCCGGCGACAAGCCACTGAGACAGCGCCGCCTGCAGCGCCGCGGCTGCGTAGCCTGAGCCGGAGAGGGCGACCTCGTCCGCAGCGACGCGGTGCATGTACATTGAGGCACGGAGGCGCTGTAGCGAGGCCAGCGATAAAGAATTTCGCTGAAGAGAAACGCAGTGAGAGAGAGAGAGAGAGAGAGAGAGAGAACGCAGTTTGGGTGCGCACCGTGCCTCTGTGTTCGTGCGTCGCCCATCTCTCCTGGAGTGTACTGCTCTATTTATTTATTTAGAGAAACGCAGCTTGGGCCTTGGGATGTCCGTTTTATTTATTTATTTAGTAAGAGAAACGCGCGCCTGTGGTCACACAGGAGAAAAAATTACGCCCTGCCCGGGAGCGGGGAGGCTGGTGGACGCGACGGCCGCGGGCCGGCGGGCCGGTCGGTCGCTCGTCGGTCGGCGTCGGTCGCGGTCCCTCGTCGCGGGTCGTCGTCGGTGCTCGTGCGGCGCACGAGGGGTGAGGGAGGGTGGGAGTCGTTTGCGACATCAATAATGGTGGCATCACGCGCTCGTCGCACGATATCATCTTACTCAAACAACGACGGCACCCCATCACGACAGTACTCCTCGCTCGCCCTCCCAAAAGCCCCCCGCGCCGGTGCGCTGCTGCTGCGCTCTGCGTTGCCAGCGGGCCGGCCGCACGGAGGGGGGCGCCTGGCGAGCGCGAGAGTCGATCCTCCCCTCAGTCGTAGAGTGGCATCGCGCCCTACAGCTCGTCCTTCTCCTCCTCCTCCTCCTCGGGCGGCTCCTCGTCCTGGCGCGAGAGGAGCGGGCGTGAGCCAGAAGCCGTGAGGGGGGCAGGGCAACGGGCGGGCGGGCGAGGCAGTGCTACGGGCGGCGAGCGGGGGGGGCGCCAGCCGCGCGAGCACCTCGTCAAAATCCTCGCCGTCCTCCTCGCCCCCCTCCGGCTCGTCCGGCTTGTTCTCCTTGTCCCACTTCTCCTTGACCTCCTTCTCCCCCTCCTGCGTCGGCTTCCACAGCTTCTCGCCCTGCGCCTTTGCGTACTCGATGTCGTCCGTCACCAGGATGTTGTCGAAGATAGTGCCGTTGTTGACGATCCAGAGCTCGAAGCCGAGCATCGCGCCCTCGTACGCCGCCAGCTGCACGCCCTCCTCGTAGTCCTTGTTTTTGATCTGCTTTGGCTTCCACTCGCCCTTGTACGCCGGGTTGTCGATCCGCTTGGGCGACCACTCGCCCTTGTAGTCGGGGTTGTCCACCATGGGCGCCTCCCACTCGCCATCGTCCTCGTCGTCCCAGTCGTCGGGCTTGGTCGCGTCCGGGTCCGGGATCTGGGCCGGGATGTCATCGTACCTGCGGCGCGGCGACGGGCGGGGCGGCGTGAGGGGCGAGGGGGGAGGGTGCGTGGAGGAGGGGTGGTGAGGGCGGTGAGGGCGGTGAGGGCGGTGAGCGGTGACGTGCAGGGGGGATGCGGAGAAGGGGGTAGGGGTGTGCCGCACCCCTCCGGCTTCTTGTCCTCGGGGTCGTCCATCATTGTCTCGTCGACCCAGTCGGACGGCTTCTTGTCGTCCGGATCGTCGATCTCCGGCTTGGGGAAGCCCCAGTCCTCGACGATCTTGCCCTTGGCCTTGGACTCGAGGTCGAAGAAGACCTCGTACGTCCCGTCCGGCTTGATGTGCGCCGTGTAGAGGTGGGTGAACTCGTTCTGTGCGGCGGCGGCGGCGGGTGGCGGTGGCGGGTGAGGGCAGGCTCGAGGGGGTAGGGTCCCCAGGGGTAGGGTCCGGAGGCGGCGGCGGAGGCGGGGCGAGGGAGAAGAGCGGGGGGGAGGCGGCAGCGCAGGGACAGGTGGCAGCCGCCGGGGCCTGGGAGGGCGCAGGCGGGAGAGGGGCGGGGGGGGGGGGGGGGGGGGTCACGCCTTGTCCGAGTACTCGAGCGAGATCTTGTCCGTCTTGAGCAGGTTCTCGCCCTTGTGGTTGAAGATGAGGTGGACGTGCGACACGTCGTAGCCGCAGAGGTCGGGGCCGAACATGATCTGGTACTCGTCGTCGCCGTTGAAGCTTTCCGCCTTGGTCCCCGCGGGCAGCAGCTTGATGTAGCCGCCGCCGCAGAAGGCATACTGGTGGTTCTCAATCTTGGCCGAAAACTGAATCACGAGGTCCTTGCCCTTGGACGAGGCGGGCTTGTCGAGGGGCGCGGTGATGGAGTAGAAGCTGCGGAGGGGGCGGGAGGCGGCTCGCGGACGGCGCGCAGGCGGGGGCGAGCGTGGCGAGGGAGACCGCCACGAGACGAGGAGGGCGGGGAGGCGGAGGCGGAGGCGGAGGCGCGCGCACCGCATGTCCTCGGTGATGGTGAGGCCCTTATTCGCCTCCTCGTCGACGAACCACTTGCCCGGCGTGACGTCCCACTTGCCCATCTCCTTGCCCGGCATCGTGCCCACCGTCCACCTGCCGCGGTGAGCCGGTGTGATGCGATGCGATGCGATGCGGCTGGGCGGCGACAAGGCGAGTGCGAAAGGCAAGCAGTGGAGGCGGCCAGTGGGAGCGGGCGGGGAGGCGGTGGGAGGGAGGCGAGAGCGGCGGGGGGGTAATAATCGCGAGGTGAGCAGGCGCGCGCACTTGTCCATGCCCTTGGTAAAGTCGTCCTCGAAGTACACGGTGGACGACGCGCCAGAGAGGCCGATCAGGGAAGCGACAGCGGCGGCCATGTTTGCGGAGGAGTGGAAGGGCTGCGGAGCGGTGAGGGGAGAGCGCGTGACGGTGCGATGGCGGGCGCGGGTGGGTGGCGGAGTATGCGGTGGCGTGATGTGATGTGGGCGCCACGCACGTCTCTCGTCTGGATCGTGTGCGCTGTCAGCAATGACGTGTTTGCTGGCCTGTTCACAGCAATCCACGATTTGCCAGCAATCAGGGCGCGCCTGATCAGCCGCGGTCTCGTCGGCCATGCCTGCCTTGGGCTGTCCGAGGTTTTCCTCTCGCACCCCGTCTGTTTTCGTTTCCTTTTTTCTCTACCACCTCTTTCCTTTCTGTTTTGTTCGGAAAACTCCGTTAAAATCGTCATTTTGGGGCTCTGAGCCTCAGTAACTGAGCTGAGTCTGAGGCTATTTTGGGGCCGAGATCAGCAAAATCGGCAAAATACCGGTATTTTGCGGGTATACTAACTTTTCATGGTACATACCTGGTCCTGGAAAATACCCGGGTAGTTTGCCGATTTCCTCAATTTTGCCTCAGATTTTGCCCCAGACCAGCTCTCAGACTCAGGGAAACTCCGAATGGAGCACCAAACACCCTCTGTTTTCCCTGGAAATTTCCGGAAACGCAAAGTGCTCGGGACCCTCTCTTTTCCTTTTTGAGAGCGCCTTCCTTTTTGTTTGCCCGGAAAACCTCGGACAGGCCAATGCCTGCCAAGCTGCTCTCGACGGCGCGCTGAGGTCTCGGGCTGCGCGCGGTCCGTACAGAGATCTCAGACGGATAGCGCACCACACCCCTCTTCTTAAAATCCCTGTGTGGTGGCGGCGTGCCGTCCTCCCATCCCTCCCTTGGGTTGTCTGTTTCCGTTTCTGAAGATCTGAAGACGCCGGCGTACACCAGCTCGGCCATCAGCTCCGTAAAGAAGAAGTGCAGGTTGCGCGCGTGGTACACGCTGCCGTCCGCAGAGCGGCGAAGAATTTCGCGGCCTTACCATGGGCCTTACAGACGAGAGAGAAGGCTCTCTCTCTCTCTCTCTCCTCTCTCTCTCTCTCTCTCTCTCTCTCTCTCTCTCTCTCTCTCTCTCTCTCTCTCCAGTCTGAGCCCTGGTGTCGAGGTGTCGAGGCCCGGTGTCGAGGGTGTCGAGCTGCTGTCGAGGGATAGAGATGTCGAGGCCTGTCGAGGCCTGTCGAGGCCTGTCGAGGCCTGTCGAGGCTGGGACCAAGCTTGTCCGTGTCGAGGGGTGTCGAGGGGTGTCGAGGGTGTCGAGGGTGTCGAGCAGGTGTCGAGTGTTGTCAAGGGGTTTTGCGTCTAAGGTGTCGAGGTGTCCAAGGTGGCAGGATGTAGTTGCAGCCCATCAACAAAACTTGGGCAGCAGTTGCAAAATCTTCAGCTTTCTTCTGACCAGGATACGTTCAACGCGACGAGCCACCGCTGCGCGTCGGTCGCGACCTACGCGCCGGCGCTCGGCGCACCCAAGTCCAAGCTGGAGTTGATCGTTGCTTCCCTTTCGCGAGGCGGTGCGGACTGCCGGTGCGGAGCGCGGAGCCCTCGGTCTCCCCTCTGCCCGTGCGACTTTCGCTAACTCCCTCGAGTGTAGACCGTCTCTCTTCGGCGCGCTTGAGCACGTTTGGCACCAATGACACCAAGAGGCTTTGATTCTTACGACCCTCAGGCCTCACTCGCCAAGGCAGGTGTGAGAGAGATCAGATCTCTTCTTCAGGTGTGAGAGAGAGCGATTTGTGTGTTCAGGTGTGTGTGTGCACTCTCTGCTAGTACTTGTGTGGTTTGACTCAAACCACTACTGTGTCACTGCGGGGGTGCCTGAGCATGATGTATGTGCGCGTCTGTGCGTGTGTGGGACAGACGTTGTTGTCCGACGCGGGACGAAGACTTGGAGACGTAGTGTGACCAATAAGAGGGCTCCCGCGGCGATCAACACCGCAACTCCTTTTCTAAATTTCACCACTCTTCTTACGCGCGACGACGCTACAGCCTACCAAACCTCCACACACTTCTACTCACCCTCGGACATGCTTGCACCGTCGTCCTGCGCGCCTGATGCGTCGCTGCAGCGCCGCCGTCTCGTCCTCGGGCCGCTCCAGGTCCATGACGACGTTCGTCGAGGCGTGGAAGCGCGTCTCCAGGTCGATGGCCGCCTGCTCGGCCGCGGCGAGCTTGCCCTGGTCGACGCACATGCCGCACACCGCGTGCGCCGGGCAGCCGCACTGGCCGCGTTGTGGGCGCACGGTCTTGGCGACCGCCGGCGCTGCGCGCCGGTCGTGCTGCTCACGCTGCCGGCGGCGCTGGTCGCGCGCCTGCCGATCGCGCGTGTTCGCGGCGGCTGCATCTCCTGCTCGTTTCGCTCGCACCCGAGCGGCGGTCGCCAGGCGCTTCAGGTCGGCGGTGCTGCGCGCGCGGCCGTCGGCTCTGCACAGCCACATGTCCTCCTCCTCGGCAGGCTCGCACGGCTTGCCGTCGAACTGCGGCGGGAACCCGCGACGACGCTTCGCCCAGGCCGGGCACGATGGTGCCGCGACGAGCGGCGTCGAGGCGACGGCCATCGATGGGTCCAGAAGACTTGGAGACACTTCTAAACCAAAAATCGAGCACAAGTGCGTTACATGGGCATGGCCGGCGTTTCTGCACCGAACGATCTTACTTTCGGTCTATCGAAGTGTGGATCGATAAACTTTCTCGGACACGCTGCCACGCTCCCGCCGCCGCCGCGGATGGCTTCAACATCGAGCGGCCCAAGCCCCCGTCCGTGGTGGGAGAGTCACTCGACGATCCTGCCGGGCCGTCGCCGCAGCCGAGCGACGCGTCCGCGCCTGGCCTCGCCACCAGCACCGGTGCAAACTGCCGCCAGTCCAGCCGCCAGTCCGGCGGCGGCGCCCTCGGCCAACATTCGACGGCGGACGATCTGTGAGCTCGACGAGAGGATCGCGAAGCTCGAGTCCGAGCTGGCCGAGCTCGGCTCGGACGGCGCCTCTGGCGGCGACTCGGATGGCGACGGCCGGCTGCCTTCGCCGACGCAGCCGGCGGCTCCGCACCGCAAGCGCGGCCGCTCCGGAGTGAAGGGCGCTGACGACGAGGAGCCGGTGGAGGCTCCCGGCGTCGTCGGCCTGCGCTGCGAGATGTGCGGCGTGAGCGTCACCTCGCAGGCCCTCTCCCCTCCTCCCCTCCCTGGCCCTACCCGGCCCTGCCACGGCTCTCACCCTCCGCCGCCCGCTCTCGTCGACAGGCGCTGCTGCGCGAGCACCTGCAGGGGAAGAAGCACGTGCAGGCGGCGCGGGCGGCGGCGGCGCGGGAGGAGGGCCGCTTCTGCGAGGTTTGCGACATCGCCTTCACCAGCGTGGCTCAGCTGACCGAGCACTGCAAGGGCAGGAAGCACCGCGACGCCGAGGGACGGCAACGAGGCGGCGGCGGGAGAGGTAGAGGCAGAGCTCCTGGCGGGGGCGGGGGGGCGCCGCCGCCGTGGGCGAGGGGGGGGGGGAGGCTAGCCGCGGCGTCGGTGACTTTACACCTCGTGCGCAGACGTTGATCGTGACTGCTTGTGTTGAGTTTGAAATTTACCTTTTCACTACCCTCGCGGCCTGGCGCTTCGCTCGCTCCGCGCGGTTGCGCAGCTGCGAGCTGGATCTGGCTCGTGGGTAGAGCTAGAGAGCGTAGAGGAGGCTCTAGGAGCTCGAGGCTCTAGAGCTCGAGTAACGAGGATGAGCGTACAATTGTTGTAGACGAGCGACCCCTTATCACACAACCATCGAGGAGTGAAATTAGGGGCTGTCTCCTCTGGGGGGAGGCGGGGGCCCCCGGAGGCACCGTGCGCCGCGCAGCAGTGCGGAAACGGGGCTCTGGCTCCGTTAGTCTCCGTTAGCACCGACTTCCCGAATGATCACGGTTGATCAGAGGGCAGATTTGGAGAGATCTCGAGGAGTACATACAGATAGACCCTCCAACCATCAGAAAACTCCGACCTGATTGGTCGTACTGACCGCCGACAGATCACTCCAGACAGCAGACAGGCCGACGTCTGCACACGGCCGGCCGGGCGAGAGGCTTGACATGATCCGACCCTGCGACCCTGACGCTGCTGCTCTAGCTATCAGACATGCGCTGCTGACTGCTGCCACAATGTGCGACCGGTGCTGACCCACTTGGCGGCCTTCCCGGTCAGTGGTGAGGCGCAGTTCAGAGCTGTCGATGGCGCGATGCCGCACTGGTCCCACATTGGTGACACGAGACCACCACGTTTGCCGGTCCAAGGGAGAGGCACTGGCGCTGTCCTGAGAAAGTGCATGGTCCCTCTTGACTGCCCATGCGCGCGAGGCTGTGTAGGCATAGCCTCGAGAGTGCCAGCAGCCAGTCGCCGAGGCAGTTTGTGACGGGCATTGCGTCAGAAGCGTGCACGCGCTGGAAGGACACCTTCCTACTGGCCGTACGATCAGGTCGTCACTGAATGCCGAAGACTAAGGCCACGAGCTATGCAGGTGGTCAATTGTGCAGCAGGGCACGTTCAGCAGCGGCCGACAGGCTGTCGCAAGGCGTGATAGCATGGCCGCAAGGACGGCGAATTCCCATGAAAACGAGTAAAAAATCGCAAAAAAGAAAAAAGTCCCAAAAAATCCCCATCTCCCCCCCGCATGGATACCCTCTAGGGCCCCCGCCTCCCCCCAGAGGCTGTCTCGTCTCACTGGAGACTGAGGCCTGGCCTCGACACCTCGACACCAAACCTCGACACTGACTCGACACCTCGACACCCCACGCCCACACCGTCGTGCGGCTGCGCGTCGAGGCCGCACGCCTCGTGGAGGTGCAAGGGGAGGGCGACTCGCGCGAGAGCCTGTCGGACCTCTCCTCGGGAGTGCTGACTCTCGTCGACCTCGCCGGCTCCGAGGCGGCGACGCTCAACCGGGAGCGCCAGCGCGTGAGCGAGGGAATCGCCATCAACAAGTCGCTGCACTGGCTCAAGGCGGTGGTGCACGCCCTCGCCGCCCACAAGCCGGTGCTGCACTTTCGCAACTCTGCAATCACGCGGCTGCTGCAGCCGTCCCTAGCCGGGCAGGCGGTCGTGGCGGTGCTCGTGACGGTGCCTTTGCAGCCCGGCGACGCCGCGGGGCGCGACGCCCTCGACGCCCTGATGTTTGGCGAGGAGGCGGGCAAGCTGCGCCTGGCGCCGTCCAAGAATAACCACGTGGCGCCGTCGGGCCAGGTGGGCAAGCTGCAGGCGCTGCTGGTGCAGCTGGCGGACGACAAGGCCGCGCTGGCCTCGGACGCCGAGTCCCTGCGCGAGCAGGTGCAGTCGTACCAGGCGTTGGTCGACGACCTCCGCGGCGGGCTGGTCACAGCGGCCTCCCTCCAGGCGGCGGGCGAGCGCCGGGCGGCCGAGCTCGCGACGGCGCTGCGGCGCTCCGCCGTCCTCGAATCGCAGCTCGGCGAGGCACAGGCGGCGCGGGAGGCGGTCGAGGCGGCGTTGCATGCGGTCGAGAGCGAGGCGGGGGCCGTCGCGGCGCGGAACGCGCAGCTCGAGGGCGCCGTCGCCGACGCGATTGACGGCCGGCGCGCGCTCGAGGCCCGGCTTGGCGACGTGCGGGAGGCGCTGGCCGAAGCGCGGGCGCAGGCTGCCGATCGGGAGGCGGCGCTGGCCGGGGAGCGCGAGGCGCAGGCGGCGCTGCGCGCGCAGGTGGAGGCGCTGGAGGCGAGGAGCGCAAAGGTGGAGGCGGCGGCGGAGGCGACGCAGTGGCACGCGGACGAGGTGCGCGAGACGGGGACGGCGGCTGCCCGGACCCTCAGAGTGCTGACCTCGGACTCCCCTCCCCTGCCTCAGCTGGCGCGGAGAAACGCGGCCGCGCAGCGCGCGCTCGAGACGGTGCGGGAGGAGTCGGAGGGGCTCAAGCGCGAGAAGGAGTCGCTAGCGAGCGTCGCGCGGGCCAAGGGAGAGCTGCTCATCCTCAAGTCGAAGCTGTACCGATCGCGCTCCCTCGTGACGCGGCCATGGAGCGCGGGCCCTGCGGGGGGGGGCGGATGTACTGTAGGGCCGGACCCGCGGGTGGAGCATGGAGTGGGAACGCCGGAGTGAGGGCTTGATGCGTTACAAGGGTTAGGTTAGGTAGAAAGAAAGGTGAAGTCTGAAGACAAGGGCACTAAAAGAATTCACCGCCGCTCTGCACCATCTCGACACCGCAAAGGCAACTGCCTTTTGCACATGGCACACGGCGGGTTAGGTTAGGTAGGAAGGTGAAGAAAGTGAGGCTCGGAAGGCGGCCGCAAAAAAAGAAACAAAGAAGCCCCGGACGTCAGCACTCGACAGCACGGCACCACTCCGCGTTTGTCATCGACGTGTGCTTCGCCTTCGCTTCGCCTTCGCATCGCCTTCGCATCGCCTTCGCACCGGACTTCGCACCGGACAGCCACGATGACAAAACGTTCGCGCTCTGAGCCGACTGGCGAGGATCTCCTCGCCACACGGCGGAAGCTCCCAATCTGGTCGGCGCGGCGCGCTCTGCTCCGTGAGGTGGCCGCCGCAGAGACGCTCATCCTCACTGGCGAGACGGGCTCGGGCAAGAGCACGCAGGTTCCGCAGTTCCTGCACGCCGCCGGCTACACCGAGGCCGGCGCAGTGGGCATAACGCAGCCGCGCCGCGTCGCCGCCGTCTCTCTCGCGCGCCGCGTCGCCGCCGAGCAGGCCTGTCCCGTCGGCTCGCTCGTCGGCTACGCCGTCCGCTTCGACGAGAGTTTTGACCGGAGGCCTCCGAAGCGCGGCGGCACAGCCATCAAATTTGTGACCGACGGGATGCTCCTGCGCGAGGCCGCCTCCGACCCGCTGCTCTCCGCCTACTCTGCGCTCATCGTTGACGAGGCGCACGAGCGCTCCCTCGCCTCTGACGTGGTCCTGGCGCTGCTCAAGTCGGCCCAGGCGCGGCGCCGATCGGCCAACGGAGGCGGCGCAGGCCCGCTGAAACTGGTCGTCATGTCGGCGACGCTCGAGGTCGACACCTTTTGCGCCTTCTTTGACGGCGCGCCCGCGGTGCAGGTCCTGGGGCGATCTCACCCGGTCGAGGTGAGCAGCCCCCCGAATGCCGAGCTGAAAGAAAGAGCGTGCCCGGCCGCGATCTGCGATGCCGCTGTGACTTGAGCGTTGCCGCGCCCGTCTGCCTGCCAGGTGCTCCACGCCGCGGAGCCGTGCGAGGACTACCTCGAGGCGGTGGTGACGACGGTGCTGCAGATCCACCAGCTCGAGCCGGCCGGAGACTATTAATTCACTATTAATTAGCTATTGATTAGGTGCTGCAGATCCACCAGCTCGAGCCGGCCGGAGACGTCCTCGTCTTTCTCACTGGCGAGGACGACATCTCCGCCGCCGCCGCCGCCATCGAGGCGCGCGCGCGGCTGCTGCCGGCCACGTCGCCGACGCTGCTCCCGTTGCCGCTCTACGCCGCCCTCTCGCCAGCGGCGCAGATGGAAGCGCTCGCTCCGGCTCCTCCGAACACTCGCAAGGCGCTTGCCAGGGCTCGCTTGCTTCACACGCCGGTCTGCACTCCTCCTCACGCAGCCTCCCGCGACAGGCGGTTCTCGCGACAAACATCGCCGAGACGTCCCTCACCATCGAGGGGGTCGTGTACGTCGTCGACAGCGGCCTCGCAAAGTCAAAGGCAACCGCCACCTCCCCCGCTTCTCCGGCGCTGCACCCGTCCCGGACGCGTCCGAAGCCGTCCCCCGATAGGCGTACCATGCCGCCCGACGGGTCGACTCGCTGCTGCAGCTGCCAATCTCGCGCGCCGCCGCGCTGCAGCGCGCCGGCCGCGCAGGCCGCGTCTCGGCAGGCAAGTGCTTCCGCCTCTACACCGAGCGCACCTTCGAGGCGCGGCCGCCCTCCTGCAACGCCCTCCTGCAACGCCCTCCTGCAACGCCCTCCTGCAACGCCCTCCCCTGCCGCCTTGCGCGCGCCTCCGTGGTGGAAGCCTCGCCCTTCTCCCCCGTCCGCGTCTCTCCCCGTCGCCCTCTCACCCCGTCGCCCTCTCACCCCGCGTCGTGGCTTCAGCCGCGCCGCTCCCTCCTCTCACCGCTGCCTGCTCCCACCGCTTCTCCCTCCCACCGCTCCCTCCCTCCCACCGCTTCCTCCCTCTCGCCACTACTTTGGCCCTCGTGCCGGCAGGACGATCTCGAGGAGGCCACGGCGCCCGAGGTGCTTCGCCGCTCCCTCTCGGCGACGGTGCTCTCCCTCCTCTCGCTCGGCGTCAAGGACGTGCTCTCCTTCGAGTTCCTGACCCCGCCACCCGCCGACGCGCTCGCGGCGGCGCTCGAGGCGTTCGCGACCCCCCCCCCCCCCTCCCCCAGGGCCGCCCGCACAGCCGTCGTCCGACGGTGGCCTCTCCACCGCCCCCTCTCCCCTGTCTTCTTGCCCAGGAGCTCCTCGCACTGCGCGCCCTTGACAACAGCGGCGCGCTCACGGCGGACGGCCGCTTGCTCGCCCGGTTGCCGCTCGAGCCGATCCACGGCCGAGCCTTGCTCGCCGCGCGGGGCGGGCGTGTCCTTGGGCCGATGCTCTCCCTGCTCGGCGTGTTGTGTGCCGACGGCGCGCCTCTCTCGCAAGCCGCCGATCGCCGCCGCGACACACCGCCCGCCCCCGCCAGCCCCCGCCCGCCACCGCATGCCCCCGCCCGCCACCGCATGCCCCCCCCCTGCCGCCGGCGCAGGCGCTCTCTTCCACTCGCCGCACTCGCACCGCGAGGCTGCCGACGAGTCGAGGCTCCGCTTCCGCTCTCCCGGCGGCGACACGCTCACCGCGCTGCACGTGGTGTCAGCGTACGACGCGGCGAGCGGCGGCGGCAAGGCGCGCGGCGAGGGCCGCCGCTGGGCCGAGGCCAACTTCCTCAACTGGCGCACTCTCGAGACGGCGGTGCAGGTGCGCACGCGGGTCGGCTGCATGCTTTGACTGCATCTCAGCTGCACCTCGGCCGCATCTCAGCTGCACCTCCGCCGCATCTCGGCTGCACCTCGCTGCCTCGGCTCCATCGCGGCTCCATCGCGGCTCCATCGCGGCTCCGCAGGTGCGCACGCAGCTCGTCGCCACCGCGCGCAGGCTTGGCCTCGGCGACGGCGACGGGCGCGTGCCCGACGGGGTGGCGAGCGCCGCGCAACCGCTCAGCTCCGAGGAGTCGGTCGAGTTGCGCCGCGCGCTGGCCGCTGCCTTCTTCCTGCAGGCGGCGGTGCGTCGCCCGAGCGGGGACTATGTGACCCTCGTCTCGAGGCAGACGGTCTCAATCCACCCCTCGTCGGCCCTCTTCTCGCGCCGCGCGCCTTGCGTGCTCTATAACGAGCTCGTCTTCACCACGCGGCTCTATATGCGCGACCTCACCACGATCGAGGCCGCTTGGCTCGCGGAGGTGGCGCCGCACTTCTTCAAGAGCGGAGCGGCGGCAGCGGCGACAGGCGCCGCGCCCTCTGCGGGACAGCCGCGAATGCGCATCCACGGGGGCGGCAGCTTCAGGTGACTCACATTATGAATACCTGGAGCTCCCGTGCTCCCCACCCATCTCGATCTGATCTCGATCTGATCTCGATCTCGAGATCGGAAATGTCTCACATCGGTCAGAGAGTGAGGCACGGCCTGCGTAAAAAAGACCCTGAATAAGAGACACACCGCGACTTTGACCGTGTGCCATTTCCGGGGAGACGGGAGTGCGCGCCGTGCCCGTGAGCCCGTGTGGTGCCCGGTAGGAGGGCGGGAGTGTGGACCGTGACCTAAAGCCCTCCACCGATAGAGGTGTCAGGCGGCAGGGCACAGGAGGGCACTACTCGGGAGGGGTGGGGGCTTGGGAGGGCTGGCCAAGCGAGGCGTAGGAGGGCTCGTGAGGGCTTGGGAGAGGTGGAGAGCTCGGAGGGCTCGGAGGGCTCGGAGGGCAGAGAGGCACGAGGGTGGCGCTGGTGGGCTCGGGAGGGCTCGGGAGGGCTCACAAGGGATGGAGTGCCCGGAGGGCTCGGAGGGGCGAGCTAGGGGGCGAGCCGCCAAGCCGGGCTCGGGGGGCTCGGAGGGCTCGCGGAGGGCTCGTAGGGCTCGGCTTGGAGGGCTGGAGGGCTCCATAGGGCTCGGAGGGGTCTGGAGGGCTCGGAAGCTCGAGCCCTCCGAGCCCTCCGAGCCCTTCAAGCCCTCTCGGATGGAGTGCCGGGAGGGGTTGGAGGCGAGCTGCCGTGCTGCCGAGCCGGGGTCGGGGAAATACCGAAAGGGCCGGAGGCGTGGAAGGTCGGCGACACTTGCGCCCATAGGAGCTCGAGTACAGCATTGTAACCCTGGACACGTGGGACGAAACTCCCCCTCGGCAGGCG
>NW_005200784.1:692886-710929 GCF_000372725.1 Emiliania huxleyi CCMP1516 | reverse complement strand
CACCCGCCCCTCACCATCCGAGTGGACGGCAGCGGCCCAGCCCGAATGGAGCCCTCCAGCCCTCCAGGCTCCAACCCTCCGAGCCCTCCGATCCCTCCGAGCCCTCTTTGGGGGCAGTCACATACGCCGCGACTTCGTTTTCTTTACCTTTATGCGACCCCTCCCGAAGGGCCCTTCCGACCCCTCTCGAGCCCTCCCGCCACGAAGATCCTCCCTTGTCCGACCGTCCCTCCGAGCCCACCCGGCGTCCGAGGAGGGGGTTAGCCCTGTGGAGCCCGACGCCGATCCGACGGGGACCCCTCCAGCCCTATGGGCTGGCGAGCCCTCCGAGGGCCCAACTTGAGAATCGTGCTTTTTGGGTTAGGGACGAAGGCGAAGGACCGATTGCGGTGAAGGACCGCAGGTTAGGGACCGATCGCCGCCGCTCACGCCAGCGGACGGTCGTCGTCAGTGATGTTAGCTACGCCACCGTCTACCTCGTGCGACATGCGCTCGCCGGCATCGAGCGAGCAACGTGTTCGACCGACCGGCTTGCTGTGCGGACGGCTTCTTGTGGCTCTCGTCGAGAGCGTTTTGCGGCCCGGCGGGTGGGAGAACATGTGTCGTTTGATGTGTCACTGTGTACGTCATGTCAGTCTTGATAACAAGCACGGTCGATCCGTCAAAGCGATATACTCGTCACGTCACGCTGGACGGCTTGCACGGAGCTCTGTGACGGCACACATCAGGAAGACCGCCGTACGGCAAGAAGAGCTCGATGGGGAGCGAGAACCGTCAGAGGAGGTTCAGGGGTAACCTGAGTCCTCCGTGACGCGCTCAATCGCTCTCAAGCGGGTGGCTCTCGAAAATCCTCGATATCTTCCGAAAAGACTGCTCTTGCCCAGAGCAGCCGACGCGATGCAGACGGAGGCGCAGAAAGGCTACGAGTACTCAACGAGTTCCGCGACCTACGCAGTCAAACCTGGGGGGAACTGACCGCATCAAGGCGGACTTCCGACACCTCCGTGAGCACCTTTGGCGATTCTCGCTCCCCATCGAGCTCTTCTTGCCGTCGGCTCTTCCTGTGTGCCGGCACAGAGCTCCGTGCAAGCCGTTCAACGTGATCGTGACGAGTGTATCGCTTGACGGATCGACCGTACTTGTTATCAAGACTGATATGACGTACACAGTGACACATCAGACGACACATATTCTCCCACCCGCCGGGACGCAAAACGCTCTCGACGAGAGCCACAAGAAGCCGTCCACACAGCAAGCCGCTCCTCGGACAGGCGAGCTCGCTCGATGTCGGCGAGCGCATTGCGCACGCTTTGGACGGTGGCGAAGCCAAAAACACCGATGGTGGCCGTCCGCTGGCGTGAGTGGTGGCGATCGGTCCCTAACCTGTCGCTCGCGGTCCCTAACCCATCAGTAGTCCTTCGCGCTTTATTATTAGTCCCTAACCAAAAAGCACGATTCTCAAGTTGGGCCCTCCCTCCGGTCGGAGGCGGGAGGGGTGGAAGTGGGAGGGCTCGAAGACGGACCTCTCTCGCTCCGGGAGGGTGGAGGGGTGGAGGGTGGAGGGGTGGAGGGGTGGTTGAGCCCTCTAGCTCTCTCTGTCGATATAGCCCTACCCCTCCCTCCCGCCGTTTTATTTAGGGCCTACCCACACCCACAAGAAATCTCTCTCTCTCCCACCAGTGCATTTCCGAACGGCTTCGAGGGTTTTCCGGCTTGGATGAGTGAGAGAGGTAGGTAGGTAGAAAGGTGAAGAACAGCCAGGCTCGGACTGGACACCAACGCTGGTGGTGGACGACGCTGGACAGATGATGACGGCACGCACGAGCGACACACAGACACAAACAAGCTCACAAGACACACAGCCAGCGGGCTGCCACACACCCTGAGTCGGCTTACACATAACTCAAGGCCATATCCTCTGAGAGACTGACTAAGCACTGTTATGCATCCGAGCCGGAAGTTGGTCAAGACGACGGTCAAATCGCCTGGCGATCTGGCCCTCTTCTTACCTGCCTCCATTTTGCCCTTTTGATCGCGAGCTACTTTTACCAGAGTCTGCCGCATGCGGGTCGAGGAAGAAGACGAGGAGGTCTCGGGCATCACCGGATCAATGGTTCGTGCCCTTCCTTTCGCCCTGCCTTTCGCGAAATCGAGCGACGATCCGAATATCGCAAGCGGCTGTGGCGAGATCCAGAGCTCGCAGTCGATTCTGTCGCAGTGGCGCAGATCGACACATCCCATCAACCGCCCCAGCGGTATGGGGCATGGAGCCGACGCCGCCGAAGCTGCCGCCTTCACCACCGCCGCCTCCACCGCCGCCGCCTCCAACGCCTCCGCCTCCACCACTGCCAATGCCGCCGACGCCGCCCCGCGTCCGCAAGGGCGCGAGGGACTGAATGCGCGCGTGAGCACGACGCGATCGACCCTCTTCCGCATCGACAACAGCGGCATCGCGCGGGTGGACGAGGGGAGAGAGCCCAGCTGCCTTTACCGTCTCAGGCGCGGAGAGCTCCGGAGCCCAACCCGCCGCTCGCCCAGCATGCCACGCGCCTCTGACTGCATGCGCCGCCGGTACGGCCAGGCGGGCCGTCTTCCGGGGAGAAGACGAGCAGTCGCTCACGCTGCTCACCGTGCGGCGGGCGCCCGGGGGAGACGAGGCTTGCCCTGCCTCTCCCAGCAACGCCCCCCGACATAGTCGCGATGCTTCCTAGTGGCCTGTCTCAGAACGTGGAGATGCGGCTGAGCCTCGCCCCTAGTTTGCAGAGAACACCCCGCCCCCCGGAGCCGCAGGTGCCGCTGGGCCAGCTGCTGTGCACGCGACTACCGCCGCCCTTGCTTCCCGACGAGCCGCTGACGACTCCCGTGTACGTGCGCGCCGAGGGCTCGCTCGCGCCCGAGTCCGCCGCCGCACTCGATGCTATCTTCGCGCGGCTCGCAGTCCTCGCCCAGAGGAAGCGAGACGGCCCCAGCGAGCAGAGCGCCCGCGACACCGAATTGGCCAGGGCCGAGAGCATTTTTGTCGCCCCGACCCCAGTGGCTGAGCAGCAGCAGAAGAGAGGCGTTCGTGCAACCCTAGCCCCCCCCGAGGCTGAGCAGCAGCAGAGGCGTTAGCCTTTCTCCACAGAGCCGTAATTTCAAGTCGCACTCTACATGCATGTCCCACGAGTCACATTCTGATAAATGAAAATCTTCGCAAGACACAAGAGTCAAGACTGAGACTGACAAGACTCGCGCCGCGATCCTGAATTCCGGCAATCGGCGATCGCTCAAGGCGCACACTCTGATGAAACTGATCCCTCTCCCCTCGTGTGCGCCCGGCGTATGGCAAACAATTATCCCACATTTCCACCTACAGCTCGTCGTGTGCATGTAAGGCCACCTCGTCCCCTCCAAGGAACGCCCCGCCCCCGTCCACGACCACCATCTCGAGAGGCTTGAAGGCCTTGGACTCGACCAGCGCGTCGCTCGACGCGAGGTCAAAGTGGTGGAGCGAGAATGGCACGCTGAAGGTCAAGACACCGAGGACCTCCCCGCTCGGAATCATGAATGGCGGGCTGAAACAGCCCCACCCTATCCTTCGGCCGCCCGAAAAGGCGGAGATCTGCGTCTGCTTGCTTGTCGTGTAGCTCGATCGCGGCCTCACAAGCGCCCTCTCACCAGCCGCCGGCCCGTTGAAGGCCAGCTGCAGGGAGCGCACGTGGTCAAGCTGAGCAAAGATACGCACTTGACGCTCTCGGTCACGACCGGAAAGCACCACGAACCCAGGACCGTTGCCCGTCGCAAAGGAGACGCGCGTGGCCGAGGCGCTGGCACCCACCTCCACCCACGTGCTCTCTGGCCGGTCATAGGCAATTTCGATCACGCCCTGCGCCGATCCGGCTGCAAAGGTGACGGTGCAGAGGCGTCCCGATGCGGGCAACCCAGCCGGTGAGATGCGCAGGATGCTGACCACGGGTGGTGAGCCGGAGCTGTCCACCTTTGCAATGCTGCCTGGCGGGGCCCCGACGACTGTCGCAGGAGTTGCACCCCTGAAGCCGAGCGATACCGCGGCGGGCGTGAGCTTCCCAAACTCAAAGATCGAGCCGTGGCCAGCTGCCACGTAGACATCAAGTCTCGGAGACCCGCCCGTGTCGTCGGGGCGTGGCACACCAATGACAATGGCGCGGGCATCAGCAAGCACGCTGCTGGGCGCGCCGTCAGTGGCCGCCGCAGCAACAACGGCCAATTCAAAGAACATTGCCGCGCGGGCGGCGGCGCGGCGGCCGCTGCGGAAACAGATTCTGATGGCTCGCTGCCTGACACTGTAGGCGCGTGCGAAGCGAAGAGGGGACGTGCGCCGCAGCTCAGGCTTTTCACAAGTCTTTGTCGAGTTTCATTCGCAGTCCTTGTTATTGACAAGAAAATACGTGCTATCGCGCTTTGCGCTGGTCTATGAGAGGTTGAGGTGCGAGCCCTGGAGGCTTCACATAAACGCACCACATTTCATCACCCCTTTTAGGAGCAAACTCTTTTGCTCGTAGCCAGATGCCGATCATCCGTGCACACGGCCCGCTGGGTGCTCTTCATAGCTCCCCGGTGAGTGAGACTCTCGCTCGCCAGTCGGAAGCGGCGTCGATCTCCATGAGCGTCGCCCGGCGTCGGCCGGCCGGGGACCGCCATCAGCGGGTCGGCACTGACTGAGGCAGACACGAGCGGGCGTGACGCTGGATTACACGTGCGCTTGCCTGCTCCAACGTCTGCGCCGTCGGCCCAAACTTGGCGCGCTGGCGGCCCGCCGCCCCCTCCCCCCTTCCCCCACCCACTAACCACCGCAGGGGCCGGGGCTGGTGAGCCTGGGAGGACTGCGCAGCACTCTCCAAGTCCAACATCCAAGTCTCTGCTCCAAGTCGCAAGTGGAAGTGCATTCACGACGCCAGTTCCCAGATTTCAAGCATGTAGCATCGGGGTCGAGGTCATGGCGGTCGAGGGGTACCCCGGCGTACCGGCAAGGCCATAACACACGAAAATCCTATTTTTCACTGTTGGAAAGGGAACTGTACCCGGACCCGGTCTCCCGTGACGAAAAACGACCAACGCACCGGGCGCCTGCCCGAGAACTTGAGTTCGAATACGTAGGAGGCATCAGAGCAAAATTGAGCCCGCTCAGGTGTGAAAAAAATATAGAAGGGGCAACTCGCCGATTTCGAACAGGAGGCCACTCGACCATCGAGGTGCCACCGGCCGACCTCAGCAGAGAGTAGATGTTCGTGGACTGGTAGCGTCGGACCGGCGGCCCATACTAGCACATTACCGAGGGATCACACACACACCGACGCCCGAAGTGCCAAGAAGGACGTCATCAGTACGAAACCTCAGAAGGCCATGGGCGCCGAGAGAACATTCCCTCGAGAGGACACAAAGGAAGCCGTCGCATCGATCTTGCCTGAGCCTCTCCTCCGACGATGCGCTTTTCCTAAATCGATCTTGCCTGAGCCTCTCCTCCGACGACCAAATTGCGCGCGTCGGCCGCGGCTCGCAGCAACTGCAGCGACTCTGCGCACAACTGCCCGGATACCTCGAGCCGCGTGCGCCGGCTGCGCGCGTCTCCCCTCATGCCGACGCAGCTGGCGGGCAGTGCCGTGAGCAGCGCTGTCCAGGCGCACCACGCAACCTCGGAAGGGTCGACGAGGGTCGAACCTCGCGGTGTGTCTGCGGCGCTGCCGCCTCCGCGCGAATCGGGCGTCCCCGCACGCGCCATGCCGAGGCAGCGGAGCTGGTTGCCGCGTACGACGCGCGCGGCGAAGCCGATGAGTTCCCTCACCGCGCCGATGAGGCCTCCAGCCGGGTGTGCGGCGGCAGAGCGGCCCACGGCGGCGAGCGCGGCGCTGACGGCGTGCAGCAGCCCGTGGTAGACGTTGCGGCGGACGGCGACCGCAGAGTTGAGCGTTGGGTCGACAAAGACAGCGCGCAGCTGCGCCTTTACGGCGGTGCGCATCCGCGCACGCAGCTGCGGCTTGTGCGCCCGCGGGCCCATGCTCACGTGCGCGCGGCGGCGGCTCATGTCGGGGTGCACCTCGCACGTCGCCATGTTGAGCAGGAGGCCGCACCAGCGGAAGTAGCGGCGCGCCCTCCCGTCGGTGGCGCTCGCGCCTTGAGCGGGAGCCCGCAACGCGCGCGGGTCGTTGTGCCCTGCGGCGGCGAGCGAGCCCGCGGCCGCCGTGACGGAGTCGGCGGTGTCGGCGGTCGAGGCGGGCGGCGCCGTGCTCGAGGCCACGCACGTCTTCGCGACGCTGGTCGCGCCTCCGTACCGCGGGAAGCCGCTCCCCATCGCGGAGAGGAAGCCGTCCCGCGTGCGCTCGACCGCCGAGACGCAGAGCGAGTCGTCAATCAGCCGCAGCAGCAACGACCCCTCCCACGTCGCCTCCCCGTGCGCGGCGGCGGCGGGCGCGGCGGCGGGCGCGGCGGCGGGCGCTGGCTGCGGCTGGAGCCTCGGCGTGGACGGCAGGCGGGAGAGGTAGGTCGCGAGGAGCGAGAGGTCAAGGGCTCCGTAGTGGAGGCAGCAGACCAGCGCGCCCGCGACGGCCCCTTGCGGGATCCCGCTCCGCTGGACGTAGGCGCGGCCGTCGACGAGGGCGACGGAAGAGGAGACGAGCTGCCGCAGCGCCGCGCCGACCTGCTCGGCGCTGATGGCGCCGCCAGACTGCCGATCGACGAGCAAGGCTCCGCGCAGCCGACCGGCGAGCGCACCGCCGTATGCTCCTCCGCCGCCGCCATCTCCCACTCCGCCGCCGCCGCCCCCTCCGTCCGCCGCCACGCTGAAGGGTCTGGCGGCGAGGCGCGGCCCGGCCGGCTTGAAGATGAAGAGCTGGTGCCTACACGCACCAGCATCACGCACCTCAAGGGACCTCGCGCAGACGCAGGAAGCGAGGGCGAGACGGAGGAGTTACAGTCGCGAGGGGCCCTCTCCGCGCGAACGCAGTGCCGCGTCGACGGCGGCGAGAGCCTCGCGCTGGTCGATGGTGTCGTAGCAAGCGACCAGGTCGGTCGACCCAAAGTGGAGAGCGCAGCCGGGCGCGCGCAGGCGCCGCTCCGCGGCGAAGGCGCGCCACCTCTCGTGCACGGCATCGAGGGAGAGGAGAGAAGTGCCGAGCAGGCCGGGGGAGAGGCGCGCCTGGGGGGGAAGCGGCACGCGGGGCTCCGGTGACGCCGGGCGCGCAGACGGGCGAGTCGCGCCGCCGGGCGATGGGGGAGCGGGGGGGAGCAGCGGACCGCACGCGAGAGCTCTACGAAGGGGTGGCGCAGCTGCGCGTTGACGGGGGCGAGCAGGAGCCGCGCGACGCGCCCGCCCGCCCGGCGGGCAGTGAGCGAGTGCTTCGAGATGGCGGGGCGGGCCAGGTCGAAGATAGGCCGGAAGGAGGCGCCCGGCTTTGGCAGCAGCCGCAGCCGGCTCGCCCCGATCGCACGGCCGGGCTCGCCGAGCAGCGTCGCCGCACGGTCGCGCGACAGCCCCTCTAGCATGGTCCGCTTCACCCGCCGCAGCGCCAGCCGCTGCAGCCGGATCCACACGCCGCGCGGCCAGTAGAAGCGCGCCCCGCCGCTCGCGGTGTTGCGCGACGCCACGAAGACGCGCCGAGCCAGCGGCAGGAGCAACCGGTGCGCGAGCCAGCGCAGCAGAGAGGCGAGGTCGGCCTGCCGGCGCCGCTCCGCCGCGGCGCCAGCCGTGCCGCCACGGGGAGCGGCGGCGGGGAGGGGCTGCATCCACGCGCACTCGGAGGTGCGCATGCCGCGAAGCAGCAGGTGGGCAGGGTCGCGCCCGCTCGGCGCCTCGACCAGGCTGGCCAGGTTGCGCGACAAGGAGCGCCAGTTGTGCTTTCCTGCCGAGAGGGAGGACCACGGAGGGAGTGAGCCGCGGGGGAGGACAGAGGTGGAGTAGACAGGAGACTCGGGCGGGCGGGCAGGGTGGCGCGAAGGGGCGTGGAGGCGACCGGTGGCGCCCGTGAGGCCCAAGTGGAGGGGAGTCTAGGCGGTGTGTGGGCGACGTGCCTCCCAGGAGAGGTGTCTCGGAGGTGTCTCGGAGGTGTCTCGGAAGTGTCTCGGAAGTGTCTCGGAAGTGTCTCGGAAGTGTTAGCGACGTGCCTCCCAGGAGAGCGTGCGGCACCACTCTCCGGCACACGGCGCGCAGCCAGAGGCCAACCTTCTCCGGCCGCACGCCTACAGGGCAGCCTCCGGCCAGCCCTCGGGCGGGGCTCCTCAGCCAGATGCCTCTCCTCGCCGGACGGGTGCCCAGCTGCAGCAGCCGGCCGTACTGACCCTTCGCCCTCCACTCCCCGCCACACTCGCCCGCCGCCCGCCTCGGGGCGGCGCGGACTTCCTCGCGATTCTCCTCGTGCCCCTCCTCCCAAGCCTCGCAGTCAACGCCGCCGCCACCGCCGCCGCCACCGCTACCGCCGCCGCCGCCGCCGCCGCCGCCGCCGCCGTCACCGCCGCCGCCGTCACCGCCGCCGCCGTCACCGCCGCCGCCGTCACCGCCGCCGCCGTCACCGCCGCCGCCGTCACCGCCGCCGCCGTGCAAGCCACTCGCGGCCGGAGCTGTTGCGTCCGGAGGGGCGGCCAGGTCGACGCCGCTGGGGAAGTGAGCGCGGAGGAGGCCGTGGTAGCTGCAGCGGCGGTGGCGGCGGAGGAGCTGTGCGAGGAGCACCGCCGCAGCAGCCTCGCGCAAGTGAGAGCCCTCACCCGCCGGAGGGCGGCAGGGCGCTCCTCGCGGGCCTGGCTTAGCGCCCTCGAGCAGAATCTCGGCGATGAGCGCCGCCACCGGAGGGCTGATCCCGGCTCCAGCCCTCTCCGCCGCAGGCGCAGGCGCAGGCGCAGGCGCAGGCGCAGGCGCAGGCGCAGGCGCAGGCGCAGGCGCAGGCGCAGGCGCGGGGGCAGCAAACGCTCCGCCAAACGCAGACGCTGCCGAGGCGTCGCCGGCGTCGCGAGGGCCGGGTTCGACGGTGTCGTCGGCTGCGTCGGCGAGGGCGGCTGCAGCGGTGGGCGGGGCGGCTTTCACGCAAGAGGGTGCGGCAGCGGCGGCGTCTTCAGACACACGCGCGAGCTTTGCTCGCCGCCGCCGCCAGCAGCTCAGGCGGGGCCGCTTATTGCGGGACAAGGCGACAGCTTGCCTGACCGCGGCGGGCGCGGCAGGCGCGGGCGCGGCAGGCGCGGGCGCGGTGGCCGGAAGGACGAGCGCATTGGGCGTGGCGCGGTGCGGTGACGTGGCGCGGTGCGGTGGTACGGGTTGCGGCGGGCGCCTCGCTGGCTCCGCCTCCGCACGCTTGCCATCGTCGGCGGAGCTTCTCCCAAAGCCCACGGGCGGGAGAGGCCCGGTCAGCTGCAGGTAGGAGCCGTTTGGCAGGGGTGAGAGCAGCGAGCCCGTGGTGAGAAGGTTGACCATCGCGGCAGATCCGATGCGCGAGCGGAGCAGCTCCCACCCGGGCGTGTTGAGCAGGTTGACTGTGGTGGACGCGTAGTTGGGGCAGTGCCCACCGCGGTCCTCGGCGACACGCTGCCCGAGGGCAAGCACGCTCTGCTCTGCGCCGCACCGCCGCTGCCGCTCGACGGCGAGGGCGACGGCGCGCCGCACGACGATGTGCTGGGCCTCGCCGTCGAGCGCGGCGTCGGGCGGTAGTGGCTCAGAGCCGGCCGGTGCGTGGATGAGCGTCTCGCGGACGAGGCGGCGCAGCGGCGCTGGGTCATGTGGCAGCATGAGACCACTTCAGATCGCCACCCGCATGCCACCGGGAGGCCCCAGAGCGGGCACAATCATATTTTTCATTTTCTTTTCACCAGGGTGCGAATTCTTCTTGCACCTTTGCTGTGGCGCCGACTCTTGCTTGCCGCCGCTCCTTCTATCAGAACGGGAACGCTCCCGACGCTATGGGTCTTGTCTTCAGCTCCTTGTGGAACCGCCTCTTTGGCGCCTCGGAGCACAAGATCGTGATGGTCGGCCTCGACAACGCTGGGAAAACGACGTTGCTGTACAGGTGAGCGCGAGCGCGGACGGCATTCCCGCAGCGCACGTCCCGACCCCCCTCCCCAACCGCGGCGGCAGGCTTGCGCTGGGCGAGGTGATCGAGAGCAGTCCGACGGTGGGCTCGAACGTCGAGGAGGTGGCGCACAGAAACGTGCGCTTCCAGGTGTGGGACCTCGGAGGGCAGGATAAGCTGCGCAAGGTGTGGGCGACGTACTACGTGGGCGCGACGGCGGTCGTGCTCGTCGTCGACTCGATGGATCGCACGCGGTTGCCCACGCTCAAACAGGAGCTCGACGCGCTGGTGGGGAGCGAGGCGCTTGCGGGTGCGGTGCTGCTGGTCTTTGCAAACAAGCAGGACCTGGCGGGGGCGATGACGGCGGTCGAGATAACCGAGTCGCTGCAGCTGCACGGGATCAAGGACCACGGCTGGCAGATACAGGCCTGCTCGGCCACCACGGGCGAGGGGCTCTACGAGGGGCTCGACTGGCTGACACATGCGCTCAAGAACCCGGCGAGAACATGAGCAGGGCGGGCTGCACTCGGCCCTGGCGACACCTCTGGCGCAGGTCGCAGAGGTGAGACGGCGCGATGGACGTGAGATGTGTCCACGGAGAGGCTCGACGTTGGTATCCCTATCCCTGTCCTGACTCCTGAGCGGTCCTGTGCGCTCGCCGTGGGCCTATTTCTCGGTGTGGCCCCGGGCGCCCTCGCGCCTCGGGCCCCGCCTCCGTCCGTCCGAGGAGATTGGGCCCGCACTCCGCACCTCTCGTGCAGCTAAGCTTAAATATAAAGCGCAGACAGAACAGACACCTCCACTCCCTCTCTCTCGGCCAGTTTATTACTAATATAATATTACGCACGGTGTAGCCCGTCCGGGCTCCGGGGGGCGTCCCCGCGCCGTCGCGTGTGGGTGTGGATCTCCACGCGCACACTAGCTCACACATAATGTTTCGAAAGACGTGCGAACCGTACCCTGACGGGCCCCTCGGGGTCGCTGAGTGCGGCAAGCGGAGCCGGCGCAACAGCGGGCGCGCCACGCGACGCCACGCGCGGTTGGACGGAGGAGAACCTCAGTTGAGGACAAACGAATAGACGAAGTAGAGGAGCGTCAGCCCCGGGATGGCGAGGAGAGCGCCGACCTGGTAGGTGGCGACCGCGACCTCCTTGCCCGACGGGGCCTCTGCCTTTGCGGCCTGCCGCGTGGATGCGACGGGCGGCTTGCCTTCGCCGCTGCGCTGCTGCTTCTTCTCCGCCAGCCGATCGAGCAGGTCGGCAAAGGCAAAGACTGCGTCCCGCGGCTCGAGCTTTTTGCCGGTGCTGCCCTTGCGGATCGCCGCGAGGCTCGCCGGCGCCTTTGCGGCGACGTCCAGCACCTCCTTGACGCCCTCGACGGGCGGTGCCACGGACGCGACCTCCTCGACAACCACCTTTGCCACGCGGCTGACCGGTCTGACGTACTGCTTCTGAAGCTGCTCCCACGCGCCGGACCGTTCCTTGCGGGCCGTGACAATCGCGCCGCGCAGGTCGTCCCACCCATCGTCGCGGGGCGAGAGGGTGAAGACCGTGTCTGCCGCCTCCTCTGCTGCTGGCGGCTCCGCCGCCTCAGTCGTCTCGGCGCTCGCGATGCGGCCAGCGCGATTGCAGCTCAGAGAAGGGGCGCGAGCGATCGGCGTCAGCGGCGGGGATAGACGACCGGTATGCGTCAGCGCGATGCTCAGCACCGTGTAACCCAGCATCGGCGCTCGTGGAGCGGATGGCTCAGGAATCTTCTCAGGGACCCAAAAAAGAGAAATGAGAGTTCAGAACACACCAGCGCAACACTACAGGGACCCGTCCATCATCGAGGCGGCCGCCTCCTCCGCCTCGCGCTCCATCTCGGTCGACGCAAGGATGCGGTCAGCGATCGGCCTCACGACGTCAGGCGAGCCGGGCAGCGAGCGGCGGCCCGCCTCGCACGCGCGCGTGAGGGCCGGCTCGATCGGCACGCGGCCGAGGAAGGGGACGCCGAAGCTGGCCGCCATGGCCTCCGCGCCGCCTCGGGCGGCGGGGAAGACGTCCACGTGCGCCGACAGCTCGAGCAGCTCGGGGCACCGCTCGGCGAGCAGGGCGAGCGCCGGGCCGGTCGCGTCGGCGCCGTCGGCGTCGCGCAGCGTGAGCGAGCGCAGCGGGACGGCCAGGCCGCTCATGTTCTCGACCACGCCGAGGACGCGGAGCTGCGTCTTTGCGCAGAAGGAGAGCTCCTTGCGCACGTCGAGCAGCGCCACCTCCTGCGGCGTCGACACGACGATCGCGCCGTCGTGCGGGCCGAGAGTGGCGCCGAGCAGCTGGACGAGCGAGATGTGCTCGTCCGAGGTGCCGGGCGGCGTGTCCACCAGCAGGTAGTCGAGCTCGCCCCAGTCCACGTCCGTGAGGAACTGCCGGATCAGCCCGTTCTTCCGCGGGCCGCGCCAGATGAGCGCCGCGTCGTCCGACGGAGTCATGAAGCCGACCGACATGACGCCCAGCTCGACGTCGGCGGCCGCTGCGTCGTCCGGGTGGTTGACGTACACGGGCGACCAGCCGGACGCGGCTCGGTGCACCGACTGGCCGCGCAGCCCGAGCATCTGCGGCAGCGACGGGCCGCAGATGTCCACGTCGAGCAGCCCGACGCGGAGGCCGCGCGCGGCGAGCGCGAAGCCGAGCTGCGCGGTCATGGTCGACTTGCCCACGCCGCCCTTCCCCGAGAGCACCAGCAGCTTGCGCTTGACGCCCGCGAGCCGCTGCGCAATCACCTCGAGGTCCGGGTCGACGGCGCGGCCGGCGCCCGCGGCGCAGGCCTGCTGGTTGGGGCAACCCTCGCAGCTGCTCGCCTTGCCCGCACCCTCAGAGCTGGGGCCGACGCACGATTCGTTGGCGGCCGACTCGTCCACGGCCATGCGGCAAGGCAGCCACTCTATTTCGCGTCGTTGACATGAAAAAAAGGGCATTTTTTCGGTAAAATTACACAAGACAGAAAAAGAGAGAAAAAACGCGCGCGCAGCGCGCGTAGGCGGCGCGCAGCGCCGCCGCAGGCGGCGGACAGCAGGTGCGCAAAATTAAACGCCATTTTCGGTTCCGCGGTTTTGCCACTAACATCAAATGTCGGGATGATTGATTGATTCGACTACATGCCCGCCTTTGCGCAGGCCAGCGCCGCGCTGTGATACGCATAGGGACGACCCGACCTCTCTGAACTAAGCCAGATTACTGCGAACGAACGCGTAGCACGAACGCGTAGCGCGCGGCGGGGAAGTCAACGGGGCAGCCGGCCGGGCGCCCGGCCGGCCGCGCCCGAGGCGCGAGGGCGTAGACGGGTCACAAATTGCCCGGGACGGCTGGTCACTTGGTCTCTGACGTAGGCCACGCACATGCACATTAAGCGGTGACATGACCTGATTGTTAAGAGCCGGTCCGCGAAATTAAATGCCATTCTCCAGGTATCCATTTTAGCACTATCTTCGAAATCCCGGCCGGTACTGTTTTAAGAATGAGTGAAAGAGGTTGTTGGTATTGTCTCTGAAAGAAATGGGCTCGGCTGCGCCTGGGTTCGGAGCTTCAACGCCGGCCATTGCGCCGAATAAAACGGCGGCAAGTGCCGGACAGTGCACAGGGGCTTCGGCGAGAGCGTCGATGCCTTGAGTTGCCCGCTATGGCCGGGGGCTGCACCGCCGTGTGCATCAAGAAGAACTTGCACATGTGGAAACTGTGTATATGCCGAAAGGTGACGGCGGCGAGGGCGACACGGACGGAGCAGGCGACAAAGGCGAATCCGACGGCGGAGGCGGCGACGGCGACACGGACGGAGGCGGCGAAAGCGAGACCGATGGCGGCGACGGCGACGGCAAGCGAGCTTGCTGCGGGGAGGGCGAGACGGAGGAAGGCAGCGGCGACGGCGACACGGACGGAGGCGGCGACGGCGACACGGACGGAGGCGGCGACGGCGACACGGACGGAGGCGGCGACGGCGACACGGACGGCGGAGCGGCGACAGCGACACGGAAGAAGGCGACGGCGAGACCGACGGCGGCAGCGGCGAGGGCGGCGGCGACGGCGGAGGAGAGAGCGGCGGAGAGGGCGGTGGAGAAGGCCGCGGGGAGGGTGGCGGAGAGGGCGGTGGAGGCGAGGGCGGCGGCGACGGCGGAGGAGAGCGCGGAGGCGACAGTGGCGGAGAGGGCGGCGAGGAGGGTGGCGAACTCGCATTAATTCACCTGCGGGAACCGGAACGGCGGGGAGGGGGGGGACCGAATCGTACCGCGGGCCGCCGGGCAGCGGCCATACCCGCTCGGGGGAGGCAGGGCTCAGAATCGGTTTCAGGCCACAAGGCCGGTGAGTTGGGCGTGACCGTCATCTAGAACGCGCCCGCTCGCTCGCGAAGTCGGTCTGCGGAAGGTAACGACGATTCGGCTAGCTGGGCGTCTGCGGAGGCAACGGGCGGGCTGGCGATCCGCAACGAGGCCTGTTTGTCGCAGTCGGACAGGCACCCGTCGCATCTGTGGACAGGTGTGACGACGGCAGTGACGAGATTGCGGCGCAGCCGCGCACGGGGTCCCGCCGTCAGCGGCCACACAGGCAAGAGCGGCACATCATGAGTCGGGGGGGTGTCGGGGCACGACGAGGGTTGCTTCGGCTGGCGCTCGGAGGCCACCAGGCGGCCCCATTTGCGTCCGGCAGGTGCCTGCCGCACGCCTGCCGCACGCTCTAACGTGCAGAGCACCGAATAGACGCCTTGCCCTAAAATAAAGAAAAAATATCGCAGGCACCCTGCCAAAGATGTCTTGCGTTGTGGCCGCGGTGTTGCGAGGCGACGACGCGGCGGTGCGTTCGTGGCTCGAGAGAGGTGGGCGAGCAAACACCACGCGCGAGATTGGCGAATCAATCGGCGTTACCCTGCTTATGGACGCCGCTGGCCAGGGCCACGAACGGGTGGCTGCCTTGCTGCTGCAGCACGGCGCGGAGATCAACAAGCAAGATAGCAGAGGCTTCACCGCGATAATGCACGCCGTCCAGCAACCCTAGCAGCGCAGCGGGCAGGGCGGCTCGCGCAGCGCGCGCGCGCGACCGAGCACGCACGCGAGCGAGCGAGCGAGCGAGCGAGCGAGCGAGCACACACACACACACACACACACACACACACACACACACACACACACACACACACACATGCTGTACACATGCACAGACACACAGCCCCTTCCCCTTCCTCAAGGGCGAGGACACGCGCAGGGGTCGCACTTCTAGCGAGGCCCACAGAGTGGGAGACTCCTATCACCGCCACTGCCACCCACGTGTCAGTCTGCCTGTGGTAGAAGAGACTGCCGGTGAGACGTCGGAGGAAGGTCGCTAGTCGAGAGAGATCGCCAGTGGATAGGGAGTCCACCGTGCTGCGAGCCTGTCGCTGTCCCTTGTCAGGAGCAGGAGAACTAGGAGAGCGCAACCAGTAGGAGGCCCGCGCTTGCCCCCGTGCCGCCGGGTGCAACCTGTCCTATACGAGAGATGGGATTCCTGTCGTGAGGGTGAACCCCCTGTCCAGCCCCCCTCCGTGTCGCGATGCGCTCCCCGCTCCCGTTCCCCTGTGTCCCTGATCGTCCTACAAGATCCTGCTTGTGCAGGTGGGGACCCTGTCCTTCTCCCACCCCTCGTTTGGCGTGTACGTTGTATTTATTTATATAGGTTTCTCACGACAGAGCGATGGGCTCCACGCAAGAACCACAGGTCACTGCATCGTGTATGCCACGCTCGCATCATGCCCATGCCCACTTCTGACACCGTTCCTAGACATGCGACCCAACTCACACCGGACGAGAGGAACCGGACGAGAGCAACCACTCGGACGGACGTACTCACAGCTGCACCTGCTGCTCACACGCAGCTCAGCGCGCCAGTCCATGACCCTGAGCACGTAGCACGTGCCCCTCTCAGTACGATGTGCGCTCACTCCGGAGCGCGGCAGCAGATTGCTCACATACGTGCTCACTTGCCGTAAACGTCGGAGAAGCAGCCGTCAGGAAAGACGCCAAAGGCGCGCGCGTGGGGGCTCAAGGTTCGCTCGCGAGGCTGCCGGAGCTCATTGGCCTTGGCGCTGTCGAGCCGGTGCGCGCGCTGCTGGGGAGGATGGTTGGATGCCATTTGCCCTGGCTGCGTCGACGCGCGCGGTCCGAGTCGCAAGGGTACGACGGTCGTGCCGTCATCACAATGAGTCCTCGCCCGTAACCCGATGCCAATCGTCCGGCCCGCTGGGTGCCCTTCTTAGCTGGTTCCAGGTTCTTCTCTAAAACAAGAAACGTAAGGCGCACGGGCAGCCCGAGGGCCCAACTTCAGAATGTGCCGTCAGTCGGGTTGTTTCGTGTTGGGTTGGGTTGGTTGGGGGTTGGGTTGTTCCGCGTGAGGTTGGGTCGTCGGCGCGAATGGTGAGGTCTCGACCGCCGCCGCTCACGCCAGCGGACGGCCACCATCGGTGTTTTTGGCTTCACCACCGTCCAAGGCGTGCGCCATGCGCTTGCCGGCATCGAGCGAGCAACGTGATCGACCGAGCGGCTTGCTGTGTGGACGCCTTCTTCTGGCTCTCGTCGAGAGCGTTTTGCGTCCCGGCGGGTGGGAGAATATGTGTCGTCTGATGTGTCACTGTGTGCGTCACATCGGTCTTGATAACAAGCACGGTCGATCCGTCGAAGCGACACACTCGTTCCTATCACGCTGGAAGGCTTGCACGGAGCTCTGTGCCGGCACACAGAAGAGCCGTGCGGCAAGAGAAGAGCTCGATGGGGAGCGAGAACTGCCAGAGGTGCTCACCCAGGTGTCGGAAGTCCGCCTTGATGCGGTCAGTTCCCCCCAGGTTTGACCGCGCAGCTCGCAAGACTCGTCGAGCACTCGCAGCCTTTCTGCGCCTCCCTCTGACTCTGCAAGAGCTATGCGGGAAGAGCAGTTTATCCGCAATATATCGACGAGTTCGAGAGAGCCACAGGCTTTCGGGAGGGATTGAGTGCATCGCGACGGACTTCAGGTTACACCTGAAAATCTGACGTTTCTTCTCTTACTGGCAAGAATGTGCTTTCTTTGTTTAGCAGCACCGCTGCGGCACCCTCTCGGCCGAGGTTGCGCTCTCGAAGTGTTCGTCGCGTGCCCTCTCAAGTTTTCCATCTATCGCTCCCCAGATCCATGCCGCGCTCCTTCTCCTGCTGGAACGACAAGCGCCGCCCTGGCGCCAAGCTCTTCAACGACTTTTCCGGCATCGGGGCCGGCGCGCCGGGCGCAGGCTCCTCCTCGCTCGACCCGGCCGCCTCCAACCCCGACGAGGGAGGGTGGTCGTGGTCTCGGTCGGAGCAGGGCCTCATCACGGAGGGCCTCGACGTCGATGAGCTCGTCGCCTCGCTCACCGATGACCGCGAGGTCATGGAGCAGTTTGGCGTCGCACAGCCGCCCCTCTCTCCGCCCGCCGCACCGTCAGCACCCCTGGGCTCGCCGCCCGCGCTGATGCCACCGCTGGTCGCGGACGGGATCACGGCGTGGCAGCCCAACGGCGGCGGCGCGCCGCCGGCCGCCGGGGCGATCGTTGCGATGGACACTTCGATGGACGTGGAGGCGGCCGTGGCGGAGGGGGCACCGGAGGGGGCGGAGCAGCCGCTGGTCGCCGCGACGCTGATCGTCGCGCCGGAGGCCGATCCGAGCGGGAGCGGCGGCGCCGCGGGCGCCGACGGCGAGGCGATGGCGGCCGACCCGCCGCAGCCGTCGTTTGAGTGGACTGCGTGCAACTGCCCGATCCGGACAGACCCGAGCGGGGCTCCGCTGGCGGCGCCGGTGTCGGCGAGCGGCGCGGCGGGGTACGGCATCACGGTCGCGCTGCAGACGCCGCTCCTGTACTGGAACGAGCGCGCCCGCTGGATGTGGCACAAGAAGTGGTGCCTGCCGCGCATCTCTGTGGTCGTCTCGGAGCCGCTCGGCGCGGGAGGCTCGCTCGGCGGGCCGCCCCTCGTGGCGATGGTCTCGTGCGGGACGCTGCGCGCCGGCCACGAGGCGCTCCCCCCCCCCCCCCCCGGA